>NC_031799.1:72717554-72724627 GCF_001522545.3 Parus major | reverse complement strand
CACCCCTCGCCCCCAAAACAATGCACATAATACTTTTCTCTATTTATATTATTATCTTGTATAGTGTATAATGTGAATGTCTGGGTTTTGTTTTGTTTTTTTTTTTTTTTTGGGGGGGGTGGGGAATGAAAGTCTAAAATCTTTGTAACTTTTATATCTGCTTCTGTTTCACCAAAGAAACAAGGTTTTGCTATACTGTGACTTGTCTTGTTATTGCATGTCTTCCTGTTTAAATCTATGCAATGTGATTTTTTTCATATGAATACAACTAGACTGTCAGGTACTTCACAATTACCATGGGCTTGGTCAAGTGCCCACTGGAGTCAAAGAGTCAGCTGGCTGAACTTTAGTAGGTGCTGGATTTGACTTTATATGAGCAGCTTTAGGGGATATTTTAAGATATACATTGTATGTTTTGAAGTTGATTATTGCTTGTAAAAGTCAAGGCTCTGTTCATAAATATACACTAATCTACACATCACTTCCTTGTACCAGAAACACACAGAACAGAAAATATATTTTAACACTTTGCAAACTTTCTCACCATATGTATAAAAAACCCTGCATAGATTTGTTGTTTTCTTGTCTACTTGTTGGATTTAAACAATGTTGTAAGACATTCAGATAACATTGTGATTGTAGTTTTAATTAGGTTAGATGCAGTGCTTATATTGATTTTTTTTCACCTCCTTCTATTACGCATAATAAAGTAGGACTGACAACATTCCTTATTAAAAGAAAAAAAAAAAAAACAACAAAAAAAACCTAAAAAAAATTCTGTCACCCATGCTTGTTTATTTAGACAGGGAATGGCAAGTTATTCAGCTCTGGAGAATTTTTCTGATACTGATGTAAACCCCAAAATGTTTCTGTACCAACACCCTGGGAAATGCACGCACTGGTGTCACAGGGTTGGCTCTGCTGCGAAGCCAGGGTGCTGCTGTGACAAATGCCATCATTCCTTCCCCTGGAGCATCCCTGAACTCCAGCCTGTGGAACAGCCTTGGGGCTGGAGTGGAGGGATGGATAGGGGACAAAACCAGAGATGTCACGAGGGTCTGGAGTGCCAGGACAAAGGGTGATGGCTTCAAAACTGCCAGAGGGCAGGGCTGGATGGGATCTTGGGCAGGGATTGTTCCCTGGCAGGGTGGGCAGGCCCTGGCACAGGGTGCCCAGAGCAGCTGGGGCTGCCCCTGGATCCCTGGCAGTGCCCAAGGCCAGGCTGGACATTGGGGCTGGCAGCTCCTGGGACACTGGGAGATGGCCCTGCCATGCCTGGGGTGGCACTGGAGGGGCTTCGAGGCCCTTTTCAACCCCAGCTGTTCTATGGTTCTATGATCTGAATACAGATTTTGCATTTTTTGTGCCCATGACAGTCTCTGCAGTGTACCCACTGCTGCTCTGAACATCCTCCTGTCCCTCCTGGGTTTGAATTCCCAGAGGGCACCCCGGAGGCTGACCCCACACAGGGCAGAGATCAGCCAGGACACCTCCTCTGGCAGACCTTCCCAAACAGCAAGAGAAGGTGCTGCTTGGGGCACACATTCCTGTTTTCCAGCCACAGCCTAACAGAAGCACAACTTCATGGAGTTAGAGACACCTCCACGATGGCAGAACCTCTTCTGGTTAAATGGGATCTCCTGCCTGAGGCATCACAACTTGTCAGGGGCTGGGGATGGAGGAGCCCTGTGGGAGAAAACACAAGCCTCTGGGGCCCAGTGGAAAGGATTTGCTGCCAAGAGGGCTTTGGCATCAGAAATCTTTTTCCCTTTTGGCTGGAGGAACGCTGAGGTTCACCATGTGGGTATGGCTAAGGTCAATGTGATACCTTCCCTGAGAGAAAATTCTTCATTCCTGTAGGTGACATCTCTGCCCTGAGCACAAGCAGAGAGCATCCCTGGGCCATGGGAGTTGAAACAGCTGGTGCAAAAAGGCAAATCCATTCTTTTTTCCAGAGAAAACACACAACTTGTGTTACTGATTTTAAGCAGTGATGTGTGCAGGACTCCATGGGCTCTTTGTTCTTCCTGGTGAATGATGAAAAAGATGCAAACAACGCTTGGGGGAAACATGGACAGAGGCTTGGAGGCCACACAAAGCTGTTAGCATGGCAGAGACAAGAAGGACAGAAACATCATGCAGAAAAAGGTGTGGCATTTCAGCCCTCCAGCTGCAGACTTAAGGAAGCTAAAGGGTTTGTACAGTGTCATTTGATGGCAAATCCTGCCTTCCATAGCAAATAAATATTTCCAAGTGGGGAAGCCATCACCTGTGAGTGCTGTAGAGGCTCAGTCAATGTTGAAAAACCAGAGAAGCAGAGCCCTGAGCTCTGCAAGTGGGGAATTTATTGCCAGGGCAGGAATGGATTCATGACAACACCAAAACTCCTCCAGATTCCCAGCTGCCAAAAGCTGGGAGAAATGAAATGAAGCTGAAAATGGCCCACCAAGCTACCTTCTGTGGTGGCTGGAGGAGAGAGGAAAAGACAAACACTGTTGGTGGTCCTGTAGGGATGCAGCAGTGCAGGGAGCAAGGCGCTGGGATTAAGCTCTGGAAGTTACATCATGCAGTGGTGGCAGTAAAAGTCGTTTTTGAGACAGGAGGGCAGTCACTTCAAGGAAGGGAATAAATGCAGTGGTTGTCTGTGGTAGCAGGAGAATGGCAGGAATTTGGGTCGTGTGATTCTTACAGTCTTCGAGGTGATAATTGCACGTAATGTTCCTGCTTGGTAGGGAAAAAGAGCAAAGCAGAGGTTTGGCACAGGTCACACAAAGATCTGCAGCAAACCTGGGTGTTCACTAAAGGCCCTGTTCTTTCACAGGTTTGGAGAAAAAAAAACAAAACAAAAGAAAAGAGGAAAAGGAAAAAGCTGGCTTTTCTAAGCAGGTGATGGAAGATTTAATTGCAAAGGGCAGCAGGATTCCAGTTTACTCGTACCACAGTTAGAGCAAACATTTGGCTCAGCCAAGTACCGTGTCTTTGTCAAAATAAATACTCTTAATAAGCTTGGGAAGGGTGGAAGAAGCACCAGATATTGCTGATGGTGCTGTTTGCTTGCTGAATGTGGAATCCCTTTGGTTCCCCTGAAGAGAATTTCTTCCACCTCTGCTTAAACCTGGATGTGCTCAAATCCTTGGAAAGGATCCAAAATCCAGGAATTGAAAGGATCTTGGATTACCAAGGATCAAAAATTCCAAAATACATGGGGTTTTTTTTAGTACATGTCAGGGTAGCATCCCCTGTGTCTCCTGAAAGGGCATTTCCACAGGAACACGTTAAATAAAAGGTGTGGGTTTCTGTGAATTTAAACCATGCTGCAGCCAGGCTGATCATTGCAGCTTGAAAACAGACCATGGCAAAAGGCTGAACTGCCAGATCTTCCCCTTTGCTTTTGGGGGAAACAAAGATGTTTTCCTCTCAGCAGCCTCAACAGGTCGTGCCGCTTTTCTCACCCTTCCAGGTTTTAAAGAGAATCCTGAACCCAGGGCAGAGGCATTGCTGGTCCCAAAGACATTTCCATTCCTTAAACCTGGCAGAACCCATCTCCCTCAGCCCTGCAAGAGGATCTGGAGCAAAGTTCTGTCCCCTTGTCCTGTGCCATCACCCATGGATGAGTGGATGAGGCTTTCAGGGAAAAGATACGAGTTGGAATATTCATGTTCTGATCCCTTCTCCCCTGTCCCTTTATGGACTTTTTGGATTTGGGTTCTTTTCCCTTTGAACTGAAGATTGATGAGACCGGAGGAAAGTATTTTCTCTCGTTCGGTCTCAGTTGTTTATTTTTTCTTATCAGCATTACAAGGTACAAGGAGCTATGTGCACTATGATAGAAAAGGGGTAAAATGGCCAACAAAGATCTTCTTCAAGGTCTTTTATATGTCCATTTACACAATTAACAGGTGCCAACTAAGTTATTTTTATTAGTGACCCAATGACCCAACACCTTTGTGCTGCACTGGGGCATTTTCTACCCAATCACTCACTACTACCCAAAAACCTCTAGGAAAGAACATGAAGAAGAAAGAAGAAGGACAAGAGACAACACCCTAAATCCTCCATCTTGTCCCCTGCTCTCTAAACTACCTTAAACTCTAAACTTTCACCCATTCACCCAGTGATTCAAGAAACTTTCTAATCTACTCATTTACACTTTTCTTATTTAACTTTAGCATTTGTTCTCATGTATCACCATGAAAACATGCCCATGAATTTCATATTATATGAAATTCAGTGTTTCTTTTGATTCTTAGAACTAAGTATTAAAAACAAGGGCACACAATCTGTATCTCAGACTCCAACACTCCCCCACGTCCCCCCCGTGCCCTCAGCCTGTGAGGATTTCCACTCCCTGTGGAAAAGCTTTCCAGGCTGATGTTTCTAGAGGCAGAGTAAAAAGGGTGAAAATCATCAGAGAAGTCTGTGGGTATGCATTTGAAAATGGAAAATCAGTCTGGGCTAGCTTTGTGTTAGGCAGGAATTTGAATTTATACCAATTTAGACCAACCAGACAGTGCCATCCCCAGGAAATGCACATCAGTAGAGCAGCTGTATATGATAAAAAACTTATGCTGTTTCAGTTTTTGATAAACTGGCCTAAACATGTGTGTGGTTTAGTGGTAGCTTTTGTTTGCACCCTACAGGTGTTATTTTTGAAAAAAACTAATTCAGTCCTTCAAGACCTTTTTTTTTTTAGGACAAGACCTTTTAGCCCATGTTTGCACAAGTGGGCTACACTTCCTGTCACCCTCCAGTCCTTGAAAATTGTTAGGAACAGCTGTTTGCCCTTGTAAATCCAAACATTTGTGTTTAAAATGGCAGGCTATGTGGACTTTTCAAGGGATTTTTCAAGTTGAAGTGACATTAACATATTGCTGGGGTGAAATGTCTCCTAAAGATAAGAGCTTTGGACATCCAGCATCACTTAATGCTGCTCTTGGGAGTGGAGTGGGGGATCCTTCCCAAAGAAGAGATCCCAGATGTGAAAGGTAAGGAAAAATTCGGGGTTTAGGCTACAAAAAAGTCTTTTGAGATTGTCAAGATACTGGATACTGGCCCCAAAAAGTGACTTGATTTTGGATGTGAAATGTCGATTTTCACACCTCTAAGCTGTTTTATGGCAAGCACAGCTGAGTCTGACCTGCCTGCCCGGCTTGTTGAGTGTTTTGGGGTCACCCTGGGAGCTCTTCCAGCGTTCATTAACCTTGGGACACAGCAGCTCCGAGGTCTAAATTCAAACCTCTTCACTCCCTTTCCCTCAAACCCACCTCTGACATTTTCTGGTGAGGGAAACTCATTTTTTCTGCTCACCTACACCACCCAGAGAAGGTTTGCATGGGATTTTAGGAACAATTTATTCACTGAAAGGTGGGCACAGCCTGGCCTTGGAGGGCTTTCCCAACCTCTGTTCCTGTGAAATCTATTTTCTGTGAAATCATGCAATTCAAGCACAAGGAGGTGGTTTATGCAGCCTTTCCTTGAAATGGGGAAAAGCATCAAATTTACCACAAACTTTAGAATCAGATGATACAAATCCATTAATATATCACATTATATCTGATATATATTATATATCTGATTCATGAGTAGGTGAGGAGGAACTGGAGACTAGAGAAAGATTATGAAAAGCTCATTTTCTGGGGCTAAGTTTTGGTGGATGTTAGTGAGTGTCCTTCCAAGATCAGCCTCTACACCCTCAAGAATGAGATAAACTCCAGGAAAGATGGAACTACATGGATTTTATTCACCATTACAACACCTTCAACTCCACACATGCAGAAAAATTAAACCCATATAGCTGTGCCCCAGGGCAAAACATCTCTGGGTAAAACAGCCAGTGGGGTGACAGTAGCAGAATGGAAATTTTTGCATTTTAAGGGGTTGTATCCCTCTCTTTTTTTACTTTTCCTGCAGCTGCCCAGCATCTGAGATATCCTCGGTCACAGACTGAAACGTGAAAAATCTTTATTTGCTTCCCTGTATTATTTATTTAAAAAATAAAATTACTGAAAGTTTAAAAGTGAGACAAAAAAACTCAGGGAAAAATGGAAAACTAGTGAGGATTTTTTTGTCTCCCCCCCACCCCGAAACCTCAAGAGGAAGAAAATACATGAACAGAGGAAATACTTGCTATCTTTATGGAGAATTCACTACCTCAAATATTGTCCTTGTTGATGATAGATTCCCAAGTGACTAAGAGACTTTTAATTCCTGGGAGGTTATCAAGGTGAGGTGGAATTTTGAGATGTCTTGCAAACCTGTAGCATATATTTTTGTTCACTGATAATTAATATAACTGTTCTGTTATTGAAAGGATTGCTTTGGCTGGCTACAATGCCAGTTTTATATTAATTACCAGTTTTATGTGATCTGATCTGACATGGATCAGGGCTGGGAAGGAAAACAGACAATAGATTAAAAAATGACTGTACTAATTGCTGATCAGTGTACAAGCAATGCCAAAAAGCCGTATTTTTTTTATAGCATCATCCTGCAGGTAAATACCTACACCCAAGGGTCCTGAGGAGATGCATTAACATAAAGAACTTGGTTTTACAAGACTTTAAACCTCCACACCCCTTGTTCCTCATTTAGATCCGGGCTTGTGCAAACAGATTTCCGACAGAAAATGTTTCAGCGCACCTGAGATTTCAGGCTTTGCTCCAAAACTCGTTGTTGTGGTACAGGATGTGATTTTGCAGTGTGGTTAACACCGGGCCCAGAGGCAATGTTTACCAATATAAAGTCAAAATCAAATGATGAGACCTCCGTGACTTTCCTCATTGTTGTGCTCAGGAGTGGCAGGGTCAGAGCTCTGAACGCGACCATCACCAAGACCAAACACCCAGGCAGGAAATTCATCGTGAGGAAAATGCTTGCCATCAGCACAGACCAGATTTTAGTTTTTAAAGTTTTTAGTTTTTCCTTATAAGTCTGTAAAAGAGGCTCCTGTGCCCATCCTTTTCTTCCAGCCCCCACCAAGGAGCATCTTGAAATTCCCCTTGCCCTCGTGGCTGCAGCTCAGGCTTTTCCCAATTCTCCTCCCATGGTAACCACTCCTTTAATCTAACACAAGG
>NC_031799.1:72713283-72716133 GCF_001522545.3 Parus major | reverse complement strand
TATAATATAATATAATATAACAGAATAATAACAGAATAGAATAATATATAATATAATATATATATAAAATAATATATAATGTATAGCAATATATTATATTGTATAGTATATAATAATACATTATTATATAATATATCTAAATTATATATTATATATCATTATATATTATTATATTGTTATATATTAATATACATTATATGATATATATATGATATGTAATACATTATTATATTACATATGTTATTTGTATACATTCCATATTTGCATACATATTTATATACATTATATTATTTATAATTACATTATAATCTGCACTTTTTGAGCCTTCACAGTGGCACTGTGCATCCCTTATTAAAGCAGACCACACTGATGAGTGTTAAAAAGTTGCTTTCAGAGAAACTTCTGCTTGGATTTCTCCTCATCCTCATGCATTTGTTACCCCACGAGAAAACTGGAATTTCTGACCAGATCAGGACCAGTTTTCCTCTTGAACCTTGAAGCAGGGGAGTTGAATGTTTGCCTCCTCCTCAGCAGCCACATGTGAAGCTCTCAGCTCCCAGGCTGTGCTCACACAACAACAACCCTGAAATTTCAGGTTATTTTTCCTTCCTCTCTGAGAATTTCCTGAAGTAACACCAGGCCAGTTTAAGGACCAGCTGGTCGGGCTCAGGCACACAGAGAGAACACACAAAACTCTCCCCCTTCAGCACAAAAATGTGGGTGTGGTTAAGGATCTGTGCAGGTGAATTAAGGGAGAAGGAGGAAAAACCAAATTCCTGTGAGAGATTTAGCAGGGGTTTGTGATTTAACAGATTCTAGCTAAGGATTAGTGTCCACAGACCTTGAGGTTATTATGCTAGCTTGTTTTTAATCCTGTGCAACCAGCTAAGGACTGTGACAGGGGTTTTGAGTTAAATATCAGTGCTTTATAAGCCAAGACTTTCTAAATTAGTTTCCCAGGCACCTGATTCCCTGCTGCTCCTCTGGAGTTTTATTTCCTGTTAGTAGCTGGGTGTGGGCAGAGTTATTTTTATTAGCTCTGTGATTAGTTGTGGCCCCCTGCAATATGAGGCATCTCTGTCAGAACCTGATTTGGCTTCTGGCACAGAGAGGCCAAACCAAAAATCTCAGGTACCCCATCCACTGATGCTCCCAGCTCAGGAGAAAAAGTGACCTCATGTGGCCAATGAATTCATGGTATTTTCTGAGTTATTTTATTTTTTTTTACAAGGAAAACGTGCCACGTGTTTTGTCCTGCATGGAGGAGGAGGAATATCCTTGGATGTCACCACAGTGGGCTGCAGGTCACTCTGTGTGTTATGGGTGGGCCACAAAAATTTGGTGATGTGCAGATTCAAGTCAGAGCTCTGCAGTTTGACCTAAATATTTTCTTCATGGAGAGGGGGGAAAAAAAGAAAGGGCTGCACTCCCAGCAGCTGTTAGTTTTTCTGTTGAAACAAAGGATTGAAATGGCTTCATTTTCCCTGCCCTGTAAAAATGTCTTTTCTGAATTAGATCAGTTAAAGGAATGAAAAATCCTCTACCTGCCTATAACCTTTCCGTTTTTTTTTTAATATCACTAGACAGCCTTGGCTAAAATAGCGAATTTATTCTTAAGCCAGAAATAACGTTTCAAATGGAAACTAAAAACCACAAGCTTAAAAGCATATTTCTTCTTCCTATCAGGCAGTCAACAAGAAAGGCTCCTGAGGATTTTGTATTTCTCCCTTGGCAATATAAGTGATAAAAGTGGTATTCCAAAGAAGGTGCAGAGATGAGGGTGGGTTTAAAATAGTATCCAGAGGATTGAGGGACACAAGGATTGTTCACTTTTTGTTCAACTTCCTTTTTTTTATTTTTTTTTATTTTTTTTTTTACTTAAAATACTTTCAGGATCCTCTGAAAAAAACCTCTCCTCTGCACTTTATTTATTGGACCTGTCCACTGACAAGGGCTGAAATCGCAAATGTCAATGCCTCCTCGTGGCAGTGGTCATTACATTCGTATCCAATTAAGGATCTGAAATACAACTCAGGCACTCCTGGCAATTTGTATGGAAATTAGAGCACTAAAGCTCGCTCAGTGAAGTTTCTTTCCTTAACTGATTTCTGGTTATGAACCCACCTCCTGCACTACCCGGAGAGCACCTGCGAAACCTCCTTTTATTCGCTCCCCAAATGAAATAAACCCGGTTAATTTGTTTCAGGTTCATTACAGGTAATAGCCTTGCTAGTCTGGATAAGGCAATTTCCAGCCTGTTATCAAATAATTGCATCCTAACAGCGCAATTTCCCCCCACCACTGCTGAGTGGCTGGGATCAGCTGGATGAACCCTGGAATTCCAGGTTCTTTCCCCACTTATTTCCTTTAGAAAATGTGTCAGGGTCGCTCCTCTCAGCACCCAGGCGGTGACCCAGGGGTGACACTGATGGGGACAGCAGTGCCATCCCCTCCTGGCCCCAGGTGTCCCCTCCTGCCTCCTCCTCTCTGCGGAGCAGCATGCACGGGGCTCGCAGAGCCCTGTCCTTTGAGCAAACCAACGCTAGATGTCACACACAGGAGGGTTATTGCAAGGGGAAACAGCCTGCCAGAAGAGATTTTATTTTATTTTATTTTATTTTATTTTATTTTATTTTATTTTATTTTATTTTATTTTATTTTATTTTGGTTTGTTTTGTTTTGTTTTGTTTTGTTTTGTTTTGTTTTATTTTATTTTGGTTTGGTTTTTGGTTTTATTTTATTTTGTTGTATTTTATTTTATTTTATTTTATTTTGTTTTATTTTATTTTATTTTATTTTATTTTATTTTGTTTTGTTTTATTTTATTTTGTTTTGTTTTGTTTTGTTTTA
>NC_031799.1:72709051-72711888 GCF_001522545.3 Parus major | reverse complement strand
ATAAAATTATGCATAATATTTGATATATATTATATATATAATATATTATATATTATATATAATATTATATATAATATTTTATATATACACATATATACATATATACATATACATACACATATACATACATACATACATACATACATACATACATATATATATATATAATATATATATTATAATAAGAGGATATATATATTATTCTCTTATTAAAATTGCCACTGTTGCTCAGTGCCCACTACAGTTCCATTTGCAGTCTGGTTGCTTTTATCACTGGGTAATCATTTAAAATGGTTAATTGATGCCTGGAACACAGAACCTCTAACTCGAGTTTTGTATTTTTTTGTTAATTGACTCGTCAACAGAGAGATACATTAGTGATGTGGAAGAATCTGATGAAAAAAAATGTATATTTTGCTAACTTGAAAGTGCAAAGGAAAATAACTTATGGTGTAAAATCAGCAAGTCCTCCCCATTTTCAGGCTTCTAAAATCTTTGTGTTTTCCTCCAGGGAGTTAAATCTTCTTTATTTTGCTCCTCAGACCTCTCCAGCAGCCTTTGTGCTTCTTTCCCTGCCACTCTCCCCAGTCCAGGTCTGTGGGTCAGCACGTGAAAAATGCAAGTTTACAGTATTTTTGGAAATGGTGAAATAAACCAGGAAGGTGGGGAAAAAGCTCCAGGTGTTCTGGTTTGGTCACTGTGGGAAGGAACGACCAACAAACAGTGCTGGAGTAAGAGAAAGAACAAAGAAAACATGTTTTCACTGGGAACTTCTGGTCTTTCTGTGGTCAAGGTAGACCTGGACACCCTTCTGGAGCAGAAATAGTGGGCAGGAGTGAGTGGCACCTGGTGAAGCTTGGCTGTCTCAGGGCAGCAGAATGTCAGTATCCACCAGGGCTGGCTTCACTTCCATCCCCCCGATGGTCACAAATTATGTAGGAAATGGTGACTGGAGTAGTTGAAACCTTAAGTGATTGTGACTTTTTACAGCCAGCTGGGTGCTGGTGGGGGAGGAGGAGATTTTGACTTACAGAGAGCGTGGTTTAATTACTCAGGGAAAAAGGTGTGAGGATAAAAAGCAAAACAGAGCAGTTTGTGCTCTGATTTTATGTGACATTATTGCAATGTCTCACTGAAGGTGTGACACTGTCACACCTTCATTTAGTTGGAATCACAGCTGAGGGTGGAAACCACCTCTGGAGTCAGCCTGTGCAAACTTCCTTGCTTGAAGATGGGTCAGCCAGACCAAGCTGACTGGCAATTATGGTTATATTATATATATTATATTTATATATCAAGTCTCCATTCATAGAGACTTTATAACCTCCCTGCAAATCCTTTCCCAGTGTTTGACCACCCTCACAATTAAACAATAAAAATATTAAATATTAAAATATTAAAATTAAATCAAACATTAGAAATAAAAAAATAATTTAAAAGTTAAATTAAATATTTTATGGTGCTGGGCTTGTGCCCTTTGCTTCCCCTCCTGTTACTGAGTGAGCATCACTGGGAGGAGCTGGGCTCTGCTTCCTTCACTCCAGGTCTCCACAACCAGGCATTTACAAAGGTCACTCCTAAGTTGTGATGTCTTGTGGAAGGGGCCAGGCAGTAATGTCTTTTGCCTGAGTGCCCTGCAGATGTGTTTATCTGCCAAGAAATGTCAGCCTTTTAATCAAATAAATAATTCATGGCCGGCGTGTGATGATACCAGCGCCTGTTCGGAGTGAAATAAAGCTGTCAGCGTGAAAGGGCAGCGTTAGAGCCCAGCATGGATCAATGGGAGCAGGAGAACATTTCTATTTGGTTTATAACTGAGTGATCTTTTTAGGAAGGTCTAATTTTTCAGAGCTGTACTCCGGCGGTTGTCTTCTTCCAAGATCAGCCAAGATTTGAGGCCTTTTGGGTAACCTGAGCGTTATCTTTATTTTAGCTAAATGGCAAATTCACTCTTTTTAGTGGATTCAGTGACATTTCAAATGGGTTTGGTTTGGTGCAAGAATGAAATTCATATACAACAGCGCTCAGCCACTGCTGGAAAACGCCCTTGGGGCAAATGGTGCTTCTGGCTACTCGCGACCTCCCGCAGGATTTTCTGGTTTTTCCTCACCCAAATTCTGGGATCAGGCCTAGCTGGTGCCCTGAGCTGCTCCTCCTGGGGCAGCTGGGGATGAGCATCTTCCCTCCTGGAACTGCACACCCCGCGGAGCCGCTGGCGGCGGTGCCGTACCGCGGTGGTGGCCAAGGGCAAACGCCAGCCAGGACAGGGCTGTTTTCTCCTGTGGTCCCAACAAGAATCCGAGCACGGTCACGGAACGAGGGCCCACTGCTGAGAGAGGAGAGAAACAGCCTTTTCATGGGCTGCTGTCAGCTGGCCAGAGCTCTGATTAGCTGCGGGTGTTTACGTTTGCCCGCGCCCCTGTGGGATCAGCTGAGGACCCGTTTGAAAACCCGTCGCTCAGCAGTTCTCTCAGTCAGATGGGTTTTTTTGTTTTTTTTTTCCCCATTTTAAAGGAATAAAAAGGATCTTCCTATTTATTTATTTATTTTTTAAGGGGGCAGAAACACTTTTTTTTGTAGAAACTCTTTCCTTGTGCCTAGAATTTACAAAAAAAAACAACAAACAAACAAAATAACAAAAATGAAAAAAAAAGACAAAAAACAATACTGAATGCTCTTGTTGGTTTGGGGAATTGTCTGGTCACATGATTGAAACGCCACTGTAGCTTGAATGCAACCTACTGTTAATGTGCAACAAAAAATTGCCTAATATCAGGAAAAACAGCAATTATTTTCTCTTCTTCCTCTTCTTCTTCTTCTTCTTTTTCCTCTTCTTC
>NC_031799.1:72697038-72707909 GCF_001522545.3 Parus major | reverse complement strand
GTGTGTGTGTGTGTGTCCTTTGCTAGTTGTTTTTGTTTTCTTTTGTAATTTGATTAACATGAGCTCAATTTCTTATTCAGTCATGGAACTGGGTGGGTGAAACAGGCAAACTTCAGCAGGGCTCAGGCAGCAAAGAGGTGCATTTATGATTGCCCAAAATGAGTGTTATTGTGCAGGTTCTTGTGAAAGAAAGCCAAAGTAATGAGGAGCACTGTGCATTTCTCATGAAGAAGTGAGGGAGGGCAGTGATGTCCAGTGCCACCAGGCAGTACAGAACCATTTGAAGTGCCCTGGAGGGTTGTACAAGCAGAGAATTTGCTGGAAGACAACCCTGGGCACCTCATGGCAATGGGGTGAGGCAGAGGAGCCGTAGCTGCACAGGCTTGGCAGCAAAGGGGGCCATCAAGTGCTGCACAAAGTGCTGAATTATGAGACAAGAATTTGGATTAGACATTTCCAGCACTCCTGTGACCACAGCTGCGAGCTCCAGCTGAGATGCAGACAAAACTCGCCAATTTCTTGGCAAGGAGCAGTAAGCAGCAGGGCTGTCTCTTCAAAAGATGCCTGGCAGTTTATCTTGAGGTGTCCAGTCAATGAGGCTAAGTCAACATTCAAGATGAAGGGGTTAGTGATCTCCCTTTTCTCCCCTCTGCGGGCCCAAAGTCCTCTCCTCTCTGATTTACGAGTTCCTGCTGGTTTCCAAATGGCCCCTGATCCTCCCTCTGAAATCTGAGATCCAAAGGGCCCTCCAGAAGCTTCTCCTTCACACTCAAGTGGAAAAATTAAAAAAAAAACAACAAATCTTCAAGATTCCTAGGGGATATTTTGTGACGAGCACCCTTGCATCCTATCCCCATCCATGTCAGCAGAGGAGAGTGACTGTGGATTATTGTCACACGTCTGATAGCAGCCCACAGGGAGCAAAGTTATCTCCATGTAATGTGGCACACACCAAAGCCACAGAAATGAGCTGGGTGAGATGTTTTGTCACCAGCAAAATGCCTGCACAGAACCCAGCCTGCACCAATCCCTTCCCTGCATCCTAGGAGAGACCTCATTCCCAGAAGGAGGAAGATTTCCTGGTCCAGTGAGGGGCAATCACAAAAAAAAATCAATCCAAAGTGAAATGCTCCTTCCATGGCTTCCAGTGAAACTTATTGCTTGTCATCCTCCTGACAGGTTCCTTCAGGATGTTCAAAGCCTGAGGGAAATTGGTGGTGTTTGGAATTTGGCAGGGGGAGGTGTGGTCTGTTTTGGGGGTATTTGCTGTGTTTTTTGTTGCACATTGGTCCTCACTATTTCTTCCACTGTCTTTGTGCAGATTGGAGCACGGTGCTGTGAGCTAGTGTGTAAATGTTTGTCAGCTGAGCAATGGAGGCTGATGTTTTTGGCAGGGGGGAAGTGGATGCCATGGCAGTGCTGTGTTTGAGACATCCCCCAGCTTCCTAAAGAGGTCTTTTCCCTGAGTTTTGAATTTCAGGTCAAGGCAGGGAAAACATTATTTCAGTAAATTCTATGTGATGCCCCGTGGGGACTTTGTGATGAGCCTTTCTGGGTCTCTGTGTCTTCCCCATGGGTGAGGTGAGGCGTCTGACATGGGCAGGACCTAGAGTCCTCTAAAATCCATAAAATACCGACAAACCCAGGACTGTGTGGCTTTCAGAAAGTCCTTGGCCAAACACCTTTGAATCTTGGGCATATTTGTAATTAACACAGCTGGAAACTCTGAGCTGTGGCTCCTAAAGAGTTTGAGGGACTTAGGCAAAAAGAAAAACATCTTGTTTTTGTGCATCAGGACAAACCTGGGGGTTGTGGCAGGAACCTGGTATCCCTTGTCCCCTGTCCATCAGCTGGATGTGCCCATTTCAGTTCTGTGGAAGAGGAACAGGTGACACCTGAGGGTGTGACTGGCTGGGGGTTTGTTCAAAACAAATCCCACCTTCTGCCCCAGAGCTCTCAAATTCAGTTTGCTGGAGTAAATTTATCCAGCGCTGACACAGTGTCAAGCAGCAACATTTTAAAAACAGATTCCACCCCTGCCATGGTGGTGGCTTTATCTCCCAAACCCTCGGTGCTGTGGGATCAGGAGAGCACTGAGGTCTTTATTTCGTTCTGCAGTCACTTGATGCAAGATAAGACACCTGCAGGCCCCAGATCTGATGGTGTGAGTAATAGGAATTTGCTGTCCTTCCAAGTTTTCCTCCACCCATGGGTGGCCTTTGCTATCTTCCTTGGAGAGAAGCCCCATTCCTGAACGCTGCCACGTTTTTGTGGGTGGCATCTCTGCAGCTGCTCCTTCCCAGTCGAGATCTCTGTGGCTTTTAACAAAAGGATGCGGAAAGTGCTGCGCTCCTTGGCTTTCCCTCCTCATTTTCTTCGTCCCAATCCGTCTGTGAGGCGACTTGCCACTGTTCTTTTTCATTAAAAGATCTACTGAGCCAAAACATGAGTGGGCCAGGCGCAGGTGCCAACGAAAACTGAGTCACACACACGGAGCAATGAATCACTTGGGGCTCAGCTGAGGCCTTGGCACACGTCTGGCTGTCCCACACAGTGACATGTTTTTCTGCTGTTGACTGTGCTCAGGGGTCCTCACACTCCGTGTCAGGCGTCTGACAGGGATCTGTGTCGCACCCCACATCCAAATGGAAATATTTAGAGGACCTCTCCCTGCTCTGTAGGAAATAAACCCAAACACACGCGGGTTTTTGGTGCTGCTTTTGTAGCCTGAGTCTGCTGTGTGCAGCTGGAGCCTTCAGGAGCCTGCCCTGGAAATACAGACAGGGTAAAATACGAGCATGTGCTGCCTGAGAGGCTTTGGGGGACCAGAGCAGGGATGGTGCAGCCAGCAGAACTGGACCTGGCGTGTTTAAGGCAGCTGGGCTTGAGGGTCCAGGCGCTCAGGAAGGGATTTGGGATGCAGGAGGTGCATCCCCAAACCCCAGCAGAGATCCCAACCAGCCAAGAGCAGAAACTGGGAAGGACTTCTATTCATTCAAGAGGAAAATGAAGCTTTTGGGGTGAATGCCTTGGAAACCTATGCTTTCCTCTGCTGGATTTGCCTTTAAGGGTGTTGCCATTCTGCAAACTGCTGACAAGTTATCCTGGACTGTTTAGCTTAAGGTTTTTGTGTTGGATTTTTTTCACTGTGCCTGGAAGAAGGAGAGGCCAGACAGGCTGGTGCACATCAGCAGAGATGCCAAAGCCTGGCTGTACCCTGCAGCACTCTTTTTTGGGTGCAAGGCACCAAGGAGTGAGAGTGGTGGGCCCTTAGGGCCAGGAGGACACAGCTCATTTTGGGATCACTCTTCATTAGGGCCGAGAATCCCTCTCTTTCTCCCTCCAGGACCAGCCTGCTTAGCAGGAGATTTTGCTGCTTCACAAGGCTGTTCCTTCACAAAAAAAGGTGCAGGAAGGTTCACGCCTCAAGAGCCACGTGGAAAAATCTGCCTGTGTTTGCCCCCAGTTCCCGGTAAAACAGTGAGTTCAGATGTAAGAACCATTCTGCCAGGGACATAAAACCTGAAAAATGTGATGTGAAACCCTGCCCCTTCCCTCCTGCCTCTTTTCCTTGGCACAGGGATGGGGATTGCTCAAGGCCTGGAGCTGTCTGGAGCACAAACCTCTGCAGGAGCAGGCAGTGGAGGGAATCATCTGCAGACCAGGAGAGAAAAGGACGTGCGCACGCCCTGGGACCGTGCGAGAGCCAGCACAACAAATCTGGAGACACCATCCAGCAGATGACCTTGTAGTAAACTTGTACCCTTCTAAATGGCCTGGAAAAAAAGGTTATGGGCAGCCTTTCTCCCCCTTAGGATGAATTCCCTAAGTGGGGAGGAAGGGAGTGGGAAATTTGGAGTCTGAAAAGTTCAGTTGTTCCTGGAAACAAGAATGGCTTCATGACTTTTTTCCTATTTTTTTAAAAAAAATCCCAACAAATGAAAAACAAACAAGCTGATGCATGAACCTTCATCTCTGCATGGTCTATTTTTTATTTTTTCCCTTTTGGACTGTGCCAGCTCAGGTGTTCTCTGTGCTGCAGGACGTGTGAAGCAGGTTGGGGAAAAACAAAGGTCATTGCAAAGAAACACCTATTCTCCAATTGCCTGTGCTAGGTGTGGCAGCATGGATCCAGACTGAACGAATTAAGCTTTTATTTTGTATCTTTTAGGGCAGGAAAGCAGCTGCATTGCCTGTTCTAATAAGGCAAATGTTCCCTGCAGACTTTACCTGTCTCTGAGGGCCTTTCTTGTGTCCCAGTCCTGATGGATTTCCAGTGTATTTTTCACTTAGTCCTTGTGAGTACCTGGTAGGGCTGGAGAACCCCAGAGCTGAAAAATGCCAGCTGAGGAATGTCTGGGGCCTTCATAAATTTCATTAGGGCGACAGGGCTCTTTGCAATTCAGAGTGGACAATTTCCATTACCTTTCATGCAGAACTTGGACTCCACAAAACTGCAGATTTCACCCAGTGGCTTTCAGTTCTGTCCCAATTATCTGTAAAGTGCTGTTTGTTAAGAAGTCATCTGGTCTTTATTTAAAGGCTAGGAAATTAATTGAAACTGATGGAGGACTTCCACAAATGACAAACTCCATCAAACTCATCGGTTTCAACCTGATTGAAACAATACTTCAGAATTTTTTTGGCCTAATATTTGTTTTTATGGATAAGTTAAGGAAGGATGAATGGCCTCTTTTGTGAAGTCTTGCCCTGAAACTGTGGTGGTGTACTGCCAGGTTTTCATTATAATTACTTTTTATGTTGCAAGTCGGTCACTAATTCAATATAAACTTAACATAACAGGAGTTTCAAATATGTCCAAAGTGAGTTCTTAAACAGTGATCTAAACTCATTACAAGCATGAACTGGCACAGAGCTTTAGCTGTGTAAGTTCAAAAATAAATTAAGCCAATAAATGAAGTGTGGGAATTAAATGGCACATCCTGGCTCAGTTTTCATTCATTCTTTTGCTCGTTAGCCTCAGTGCATGTGTTCCCCCCTCTCTCTGTGAGGGAAAAATATTGGGAAGGTCTGGTAGGAAAAATCAGAGCAGCAGTTGTGACTCTGCTGTCCTTCAGGAAGGTCACAGGACTAAATCACAGCTCTGTTCAGTCAGAATCTGACTGTGCCAGATCTTGTGCCTCACCAAATTTATGTTTCAGCCACAGATTCTGAACATCAGTAACTCAAACTCATCCTGTTGTGGGGTAAATGTGGTAACAAAACCCACAGGGCTTCAAAGCCACCTGGGTGCTGTCATCTGGCCATCACAACTATCACAGTTTTCTTCCCAAATTCCTCTGCTATAAATAAAAGAAAACAATTCCAAGGCTACTTTAGAGAGTGTCACAGTGCTAGGGTCAGCAGTGGCCTTTCTTTAAGGGTGCCCAGAGCAGCTGGGGCTGCCCCTGGATCCCTGGCAGTGCCCAAGGCCAGGCTGGACATTGGGAGCTCCTGGGACACTGGGAGCTGGCCCTGCCATGGCTGGGGTGGGAATGGGTGAGATTTATTGTCCCTTCCAACCCAAACTGCTCTGTGGTTCCATGATTTTTGTTTATCCAGTGGGAACTCCTGTGACCCAAATCTTTTGGCTGGTTGGGTGAAGAAGCACCAGGTGAAGTCAACACCACGATTTTGTTGATGCTTCCAGCCTAAAGAAAGTAAGAGGTAAAACAGGTTAAGAATCAAGCACAGAGACAGAAATGCAAGGATCCTGAACTCCCCAGACCCCAAGCTCAAGAAAAAAGTGCAAAACTGGCCTCTGGTCCCTCCTTCCCTACCTGAAAATATATCTGCTCGGCCCTGTGGCCCCTAGGGATGAGTTCTTCCTCCCTGTGTTCCGAGAAATCAGTGAGGAATAGACAAAAAGGGATATCTGGCTGCTAAAGCACATTACAGAATCAGCCCATTTTATTTTTCCGGGGTGGAAACATCATTGAAAGGCATTTTTCTGTCAATTGATTGGGCTAGTGTTTTCCTCATGTCTACATCTGACTTCCTGAGCAGAAGACATGCTTTTACAGAATGCTGCTCATTTAAACTTAATAAAAAAAAAAAAATAAAAAAAAAAAAAAAGGTGGGGGGAGTGTGGGGATCAGGGAAAAATATTTTCTCCCTTAGCTTCTAAAAAATATAATATTTTCTGTATTTTTTGATTTTGGCAAAGGCTGCAGTGTATGCCAGCCAGAAAGTAAGTAAAATACAGTCAAAGAGTGCCCTTGTCCACATGTTTGAAATGGACTACCAAAAATGCATCATTTTTTCCAACATTTTTGTTGGGTGGAGCGCGGAAGGTGATTCCCCCTTCACACCCTAACATAAATATTTATACAGAACAGCTCTAGCCTAACCTGAAAGGAAAATTCTGAGAGTGCTTCAGAAAGCCTGTGGCAGGAAATAAAAACTTAAAACAATTTCCATTAAATTTCTGGCTCTGAACACCATGTCGTGGGCTTGGCACACGCCGTGGGTTTTGGGTCGAACAAACGGCCCCACAGAAAACCCTGAGGGTTTTTTTGACTACATCTTCACAAACTGTCTCTGTTATCCACCAGCCACTGGAAAAGGAGAGGAGGAAACGCTGCACTGCCTTGGGAGAGCACTTTAAATAAGCCTGCTGTCCTTGCCTAGCTCCTCACTGGAAAGCAGAAGAATAGTGAAAGGATACCCTATCCAAGGGGGGAAAAAATTGCACAGCACCACAGACACAAAGGGGATGTATAAGGGATCATAGGACAAGCACTTGTTTTAAAAGTAAAAGGGTCTTTTGTAAGAGGATTGAAGGTCTGGGTTTGCTGCAGATTGCCCAGCTTTTGCTGTGCTGTCCCCTCCTAACCCAGCAAAGGGGGAAAAAAACAGGAATGTTCCCCAAAGTGTTCTGATTTTGAAAGCTAATTAATTCTTACATTAGGCCAGATTCTAGAATGTTTTTTTCTCAACATAATGCTGCTGATGTGGAGGAAGTATTCAGGACGACCACATCCTCAGCAGTGATAATTTCCTGTGCCTTTTACATTATGGCTTCTGTGTTGAGGGATCTCCAAGCACTTCACAATTATTAACCCACGGTGGCAAATGTCACCATCACCTAGATGAAGGTGCCTGCATCAGCACCAAAGGTGCATATCTTCACATTTTTTAAGCAACTTTCAGCTTGGGGAAATGCAAATAAGTGAACAAATGCATTTATAGGGCATTATAAATAAAAATTTCTTAAGCTGAGCTGAGTGTTGGAGTTGGATCCATCCTTGGTTTGGGCTAAGCCTCCAAATTACCACGTGGCCCCTTTGTCAGGGCCTCAGTTGGAGGTTTCTCTGTGTGGCAAGGACAGAGTTGAGGCTGGAGGCCAATCCCTCCCTGCCCTGGGCTCGTCCTTCTTGCGCATCCACACCTGTGGACCAGCACTGGTGATGTTTTCCCCTCTCTGGGAAATGTGGTATGATGGGTCAGGCACATCTCTAGAGCAGGGTTTTCCTGCTCTCCTGCTGCAGGAAACCCTTGAGGCTCTCCTGCACTCTCCTTGATGCGGCCCCCACTGCCACAAACAGAGAAAGTCAAGAAAATAAAAACTGATTTTAGCAAAAGAAGAAATGTCCTGCACAAACCTTCCAGTTTTGTTTCTAAGCTATGGCAACCGACTGCTTGGCCCCCTCCTCAAATTGATTTTGTCCTAACTTAAGACCGAGGACACCAATCTAATGCTGAATCTAAACCTGAAAGGGGACAGAGGGTTAAGACCAGTGAATTTTGGCTTTGTTCTGTGAGGGAACTCCTGTTTTTCACTGCACTCCCATCATGCTGATTTACCAGAGGGCCTCTGACTGCTGGTTGTGCACCGGAGAAAGTCAGGAATAAAGGAATGAAGGCGCCACTTCTCATCCTGGCACCACCATTTTCATGGTGGCCCTGTGAGGTGGACACAAGCCACAGAGGGGTTTGGCCAAAAAAAAATAAAATAAAAATAAAAATAAAAATAAAAAAAATAAAAAAAACCCCAATAATAATATTAACAATAATAATAATAATAATAATGATAATAATGATAATGATAATAATGATAATAATGATAATAATGATAATAATGATAATAATGATAATAATAATAATAATAATAATAGTAATCTGTAATTCCAGGCAGTAATCATTGAATCTAAATATAATTCAGTAGGTTTAGTGCGATGCCAAGGATTTTAATGCCTTATGTAATTACTGCAACACTATTGGAAAATTTTAGGAAAATTTAGGGAAATTTTAACGAAGCCCACAGCAGTATGAGATGAGAGGTGCTCATTTCCAGCAGTCTGGGACTTTTCTCCAAAGTGGACTGGTTTGGGATGAGTGGGGAGGACTGGGAAGCACCATCTGAACCCTCTGCATGTGCTGATCTTCAGGGAAGCATCACTTTGCAATTCTCTCTTCCCCTCAGAAACCCAGAGTGCCTGTCTGCTTTAGCCAGCCCTAAATTGCTCTGTGTAATTAGCCAATTAGCATCTGTCAGCGAGCCCTAAATCATCTCTGCCTATCTGGGGTCTCTGTGAGGTGCAGCCATTCTTGGGTGTTCATAATGTTATCCCAAAAGGAGGCAACGCCTTTTATTTTGTTTGGAGGTTTGTGATCATCTGCTCTGTGCAGCTTGTGAAGCCTCACTGCCCTTTTCCAGGGAAATGAAACAAAATACCTCATCAGGACCCCTGGAAATAGGATTAAATGCAGTGTTAGCCTGGAAGAGGTGTAAGGAGGCTACTTCAGTTCAATGTAGCTAAATTAAAATTACTTTTTGAGGACTTAAACCTTGAATGCTTTATTTTCTGGCTGAAAACCTCAATGATCCACCCAGGAGCTGAAGAAGGCTCCGGGGGGAGTGATCTGGGACAAAAGTGTCACTCTGGGGCTGTTGCTGAACAAGTGGGCTGTGAAATGTGACCCTTGCAGTGTGTCTGAGGTTCACCTGATGGCTTTCTCCAGCCTGGGCAGGCTGCTAAAAGTGTAATTTCTGCAGGAATAGTCTGGTGGAGCAGAGAGACCTCAGAGTCCTTGTCCTTGAGTTTGTTTTCTTTCACTCAGTGAGTTGGTCACAGCTTCAGAGAAAACAAAAAAAAACCCCCACTAAATTAAATATTCACCCTGCTTTGCATTTTTAGTGCTTATAGACAGGCATTTACCAAATGGACGGGGAATCCTGGAGCAGCAGAGCAAATGTTACAACTTTAGGACAAATGGCTGCAGCAAGTTTTTGCTGAAGAGTTCTGATTAATAAACCATTTCTTTGCATTTGGGAAGTGTGGTGGATTTATTATTGTGGATTTTTAATCCCTGCCACAATGGAAATATTCCACACTGCTCTTCAGATTCTTGATCTCGGAGTTCTCCTTCATCAATCTAAGTCACGTTTCCTGGATATAATTTTTTAACCTGCTACATAAGCTTTAGGCAAAGGCTTTGATAAAAGTGTTTATGTTTTAGGATACAGCTCTAGATGGACTCCTGTGTGAAAGCTGGACTGAAATGATCGCTTAATTTACAATGGAAATGAAGTTTAAAAAGCTATGCAAGAGCAGATATGAGCTGCTGGTCGGTCAGGGCCTCCTCTTCCCACTGACAGGCCTAAATTTCATCCCAAGGGAGACTCCTAGGTGCACACAGATCACGGTTCTGTGGTGATTGTGGGGTGCAAGGCCTGACAAATTTTGCCAGAAGAGCCCTCTGGGCAGAGGGTTTTGCAGCCCACGTGCAGGCAGGAGGCTGCAATCGGGAGAAAGGGGCTGCAGACAGGAAGGTCCTGGACGGCTCTTGGGTGTTGTGGGTGAAGATTGACAAGCCCAGCTCTGACCCCAAAATCTTCTTCATGTTTTTTCTTGAAATCAGACAAAGGTTTGGCTTGAAAAACACCTTTATCCAGCCCACCCCCTGCCATGGGCAGGGAGACTGTCCCCAGTCCCAGCCTGTTCCAAGCCCTGTACAGCCTGGCCTTGGTCACTTCCAGGGATCCAGGGGCAGCCACAGAGCCCTGACTTAAGACTTTGGAAAGGTTGTTAACCTGTTGTAGCTGCTTCTGAAAAAGGGAGAAAATGGCTAAAAATGGCTAAAATTCATCTTCTTGAAACATTCAAGAAGGATGTCTGGCTGCTGTTCAACACAAAGCTGCCAGGGAAATGAAAGAAGGGCTAAACACCATGGCATTGTTCTTGATTTTCTGAGAGTTTGGGTGAAAATCCTCACATTTCTGGCTTTGAGGTAGTTCCATCAAGCCTTAAACAAGGTCTTTTGGCCAGGTCCAATGTCTGGGCAGGGAGCACTACCGATATGTGCACACAGGACTGTGTTCAGCCATCTCCATCCTCATCCCCTTGGCATGGAGTGACTGCCCCTGACTCTTTGCTCTCGTTTTCCATGGGATCCTTAGGAATAAAAGACAGAAAATTAAGTTCCCTCTTAGCACCAAATCAGGTGTTGGAGCTGTGGACTGCCTTGATGACTGTCTCTCACACAAGGTTTTTATAATTTAATCTTCATTGGCCATCAGAGATTGAAAAAAACTATCCTGTGGGGAAATACTTAATCCACACTGCTCCTTGCAACTCCTCCTGCTTGAGTTGTCTTTTAAGCAAAATCATCCTCTATCTGCATCCAAAGCTAACACATAGAGTCATATCAGTTATTTTATTTATTTTTTTTGTGACTGCCCCACCTGGGGCAGCAGAAGTTCCCATGTGACTCTCCATGACAAGTTTATCAGCTCTTAATTCTTTTGAGCCCTAATTGTGTTTTAAAAGTGAAGACAATCCAAATGAAAATTCACATGAGTAATTATGCTATAGATAATATATAATATATAATACAAATAATATATAATATAATACGTATTATATAAT
>NC_031799.1:72693393-72696819 GCF_001522545.3 Parus major | reverse complement strand
AGAATATATATTATACATTATATAATACATTATAATATTATATATTATACACATTAGCAACCCCTTGTTACTGAAATTTTGAAATTAAATACGATATAGATAAAATAAAAAAATCTTCTAATCTGTGAGAAGTCCTGCTGAATTCCATGCACAGTTAACCTTGCTTGAGTGATTACTGCATTGCTTGAATGCTTTGCTGCTGCAGCTTAGACATACCCAATAAAAGCCTTTTTAAAGAATTTGTCACAGGATTGGCTGAAAATTACCAAATTCATCTGTATTGTATATCAGTGCAGAAACTTTAGCCTTGAAAAATGCATTGGAAAGATGAACATGTCTATAAATCATGTTAATTGTGATTAAGAATTATCACAAAGAAATGCTATGAGTGTGTTTATTTCTCAGGGTATATATATATATTTTTAAGTCTGTTTTTTGTGGTTTTTTTCTTTTCTTTGGCTTTTTAGTTTTTTACTTGCAATTTATATCCCCTTTCACAGAGAAGATTGAGACTTATATGCTATCTTTAGAAATTTGTAAGAGGAGGTTTCAACTTTTCTGGAAGCATTCAGCCTTAAGGTCATGTTTTAAAGATGGGAAAGGCAGTTTTTCCTGGCGCCATCCTTGATGCAGCCCTTTTATGATAACTGTCTCTGAGATAACTTGAGAAGTGTTTGCAGAAGCTGTGAAAATTGAAGGCCTTTTTCATAGCTCTCAGTTTTAGGGATGTTCTTCTGCATTTGGATGCCACCTCTGGGGGTAATAAAGGTGAAGGTGCTACTGTGGGACTGAGATGCAGAGAAATATTAAAAAAAAAAAGGGGTTAAAAATACCCCAAACATTAGTTTTGTGCTGAGCACTCTATTTTCCAGAACTAAATATCACAAGAAGCTCCCCTGAGACAAGCTGATGCAGTAAAGCTGAGCTACATTTGATTGCAGTCAGTAACAGCATAAAATCTTATTTTAACTGGCTTTGCACAAAAGCAACGCTGGGTGCATGATAATCACACTCTGCTGCATTGCTCTCTAAACAAAGAAATGTTTTGTTGGTTTCCCCCAAAAGAATGGACAGAAACCAGATTACTTGGGTTTTCTTTGGAGCTGGTTAGGGTATGGAGGCTTGATTAAAGTGGTATGATTGCAGTTTAGTGCTGCCAGCTTGAGATGCTTTTGAGAGCCCAAAAGTCACTCCCAAACTTTGGGTTTTTTTTTTTATCATTCTCTTGGCGGGCTGCAAAAAAACCAAACCAAACCAAACCAAACCAAACCAAACCAAACCAAACCAAACCAAACCAAACCAAACCAAACCAAACCAAACCACACCAAAAAAAAAATATAAACCAAAAAACAAACCAAACCCTTGTTTTAAAATGTAATTATGTAATTTTTCTTGAGAGCCCTGGTGGATGGCTAAATGCCTTGAGGTGCACTCAGTGTCTGAGCACTGCCATCATCTCCCAGCCCCAGCACAATTCCATGGGAGGGCTTGGAAAGGGAGAGCAGGATCTGGGGAATGGTCCCGTGGCTGCCCTCCAAACTGGAGCAACTGGATCTTCAGCACTGACCACAGCCAGACACGTTTGCATCTGCACAGTGCTGAGTTTTAGGGCTTTTTTTCACCAGGTGGCATTTTAGTTCAGGCCCTGAGACAAAATCCCACCCTGTAGATGTGTTTTGAAGATGTCCCAGAGCTCAGGGATTGCTTCAGGCCCCTGTTATGGATGGGATTTGATGTTCCACCTCGTCCTGAGCTTCATATTTACTTTCCTCCAAAGAAAACCTAAATCACATGCACAGAAATTGTATAAAAGGAGGCCAAGGGAAAAAATGTGGAGGTCATTGGGAGCTGCACTTCAAAACCTCATGGCTGCCCTCAGTTAATTGCAGTGATTTTTTTTTTAATGTAGCTGACCTCAACCTGTGTGCACAGCACTTAAATTGTCAGCTAACCAGAGAAATCACTGCTATTCCTGTTATAATCAAAAATTTAGAAACACTTAGCTAGCAGACGTTTAAGTCCAAGGAAGGGCTAAGCAGGGTCAAGTGATGAGTTTAAGTACTTCTTCCAATAATTAATAACATAAGTGTGAGTGTCTACAGGACAGAAATTATGTTGGCTTCCTCCTGACATCCTTCCCGCTGGTTTCTGAGGTATGGTTTTCTTGTTCCTGGTGAAAATGAAATATTCCAAACTAACAAAGAGCTAAAACCTCATGGGAAACATCCTTGAAAGTGAGGGAAGTGTAGAGCCACCGATGGCTCATGTTTCTAGCACAGAATGTAAATTCATTTCACACAGTTTGTTGGGTTTTTTTTATCCTAGTTAATTGTAAGAAGCAGGCCCAGTTTTGCTGCAAAGAAGGTTTCTCAATTTGTCTCTCTTGTGTTTGAGCTGGAAAGCCAAAATTTTTAAACGTGACCTTTTTCTGCAAACAAGGAACTCGATTTTCTCCCAGCTATTAAAGAAATCAGGATGAAAGTAGCAAGAAAACAGCATCATGTATATAAGTACAGTGAACATCCGTGTAGGAAGTACTGAGCTGAAATGCCTCACAATGTATCTTTTTTAGGCAAAGAACAAGCCCCAAACTGTCCTTGTTCAGTACCAAGAAATACCATTTTGGGTCTGTTTGCTGGCATTTAAAAAAATTAATCCATGAAATACCCACTGGGTGCACTGGAAAATATACCAGTGAATAATTCATTAGCTGAGGCCTCTGTTAGGGCTGTTTTCATTTGTCAAACAAGTGCTTGCCTCTGGCAAAATATTGAAGAAATAGATGAGCTTTACAATTTACAGTGTTGTGTCTTTATGGATTGAGACATTCTTAGACATCCCCCTCAAAAAAAATCCACCAGAATGGGGCTTTGCAAAGAAAAATTAAAAATCCCTTCCAAACTCTTGGTTTGCTATTGATCTGGTGGGGGTTTTTTAAATTATATGATTAAACATGAAGCCTAATGATTACTATTAGGCAATGTATAACATATTCTGTGTGAAAGATCAGGAACTAAATTATTGCTTTCTGTTTTCTTTCCTTTTTCTTCAACAGCCTGCGTGTTTTAAAGGGACCTTCACTCTTCATGGCATGGCAAGAGGAGAAATTCTTTTTCAGTTGTTATCATTACATAATTTCCATCGGTGGTGGGTGTTCATATTGGGTTTTGGTTTTGGGTGTTTTTTTAATGTTTTTTGTTTCCTTTTTGTTTGGTTGGTTTGGTTTTTTTTTGCTGGGTTTGGTTTGTTTTTTTTAATGTTTTTTGGTTTTAATTGTCTTTTTTAATTTGAAAGCCAGAGGAATCTTATCTGCTTACATAACAAATTATCTGGCATTAGATAAGATTTTTCTGCTCCACAATGTATTTGTTAATCTGTTGTAACTGCTTCTGAAAAGGGGAGAAAATGGCTGAAAATGGCTAAAAA
>NC_031799.1:72671944-72693293 GCF_001522545.3 Parus major | reverse complement strand
AAATATGGGTAAAAATGGGTCAGGAACAGGGGTAAAAATGAGTAAAAAATGGGTAAAAATGGGTAAAAATGGGTAAAAATGGGTAAAAATGGGTAAAATTCATCTTCTTGAAACATTCAAGAAGGATGTCTGGCTGCTGTTGAACACAAAGCTGCTGGGGAAATGAGAGAAGGGCTAAACACCATGGCAGTGTTTTTAATTTTCTAAGAGTTTGGGTGAAAACCCTCACATTTCTGGCTTTGAAGGTTCTTCCATCAAGTCTTAAATCCAGCCACTTCCAAGCATGAAGACAGTGACTCTGTTTTGAACAGCTAGATATCATTGCAGGGAATTAAAATCCTTATCACTGAGTGATTGTTCCTACAAAAGGCAATTTTAATAATGTTGTGAAGTGAAAATGCTGCAAGTTTTAAGTTTTTTTTTAAACTTAATTGTTAGAAACAAAATTGTTAGAATTGTTAGAAGCAAAAGGATGTTTTTCTCAGTCGTGTACTCAAGATAGCCCAGATTTCCCTTGTTCTGAGTGACAAATTTTCCAAATTTTTGTCCTGTTTGCTCTTTTTGTCCTGTTTCTAAACATGGCCAATGTACCAAAACTTTATGGAATATTAGTATTTCCCAGCAAAGCGGTGCAGTGCAGGCAAGTTTCAGGGTTAACTTTTCTGGCACAGATCAATAAGAGAATGCAGAAACAGTGATTACAGAAGCTGAAAAGCTGGCCAAGTGCTTTGAATAATTAATTCTTGCCTGACGCTGGAAATTTTTCTTGTTTCACTTTACAAAGAGAGATGTTTTTTGTTGGGTTTTAATTCATAAGGCTGGAGGATTATATAAATAGCTTAATAAATTTTCTCATACATGAAACACTGTCCTACATCTGATTTCTTGAGATGGATGTGCAGTGCCATATAAACCATAACTTTAAATTAATTTTAAAAGCACCTTCTTTATTTATGGCTTATTTTATTTCAGAAGATGGCAGAAAGCACAAAGAAGAAATTAGTACTTGCACTTCTACTTTAAAAATGCTTCAAAGAAGCATAAACCAAAGGATTTGGAACACAGTTCTCTTTATTTTATTTGTGAATCATATTCACAGAGTAGTCTTTCCCCTTCCACACCTTAGTTTTTATAATCATGTTGTTTACTATGGCAAACTAAGTATTTTCATATTTTGATCTATTCCTTTCCCTATTTGTGTTTTCTGGGACAGAAGTAGAACAGTCAGTCAATAAGGAGAAGTTATCATATTGGAAAGAACAACACAATTTAATTGTTGTTAATTCATGGGCATTAAAATTCTGATACATTGTGAAATAGAAGATAATGACCAAGAACACGACGTTAACAATATTCTCTCATGAACAGAAAATAGCACAGGCTTTAATCCAGTTATTAAGCTGCTTTTTGAAGTTTTTATTCAAGCACCTAGCTAGCTTAGTTGAAAATAAGAAAAACATCCCGACATTTGACGTTACAAAAGGAAATGGAGTCATTAGCTGTAAAAATAAATATAATTCGTGTCTTTTTGTCTATTTGTGCCCACTTCTCAGGTAATCATATACATTTCTTATGGTTTTTATACCTGTTTACATTAGAACTAATTTTTTTTTTTTTTTGTTACACACTTATTTGTGTTTTTTTCCCCACACAAACACATTTTACTGGACTACAATCGATTAGCTGTTACAATAGCACAGTACACAGACCTAAACCTAATCCCAGGTTAGACTACCGAGCTTCTGGTGAGCAACACGGCGGGTGTGAGCCCACACCCTGCGACTCCACACACGAAATTAACAAAATTACCAACCCCACCCCCCTACAACAGCAAGAGACGTCTCCAACGCCAACTCACAGGCGGCAAAACCCAAATTGGGATGCCGGTGGTCAGCATCCCTCTGGACACCCTCCTTGCCCTCCTGGTGCTGCCAAGCCAGGGGTTGTCCCCTGGGTGGGTGGTGCAGAGCCTGCTCAGCCACCCTCCTTGGGCTGGGATTTGGGGGATGCTGGAGGCAGGGGAGGGTCAGGGGATGCTACGCCCAGACCGCGGCCGGCCCGGGGAAGATGTGGACACAGAAGGCAAAAAACAAGAGCAAGCCTGAGATTGCTGTGATTTAGGACCTGACCAGCCATCTCCAGAGCGTTGCAGAAGTTGGTGAAAGGCTGAACTTGGCCTTTCCCGCAGTGCCTTTGGTCTAGCAGTGAGGGCACTTCAGCCAGCCCCACGAGTGGGTTGGATGTGTACATTTTTATTCATTTATTTGATTTTTTTTTTTTTTAATGCAGGCAAAATATAATCCCCATTCCTGCAAAAAAAAAAAAAAAGTTAAAAAAAAATAAAAATGTGTCTGGGTGAAACCCTGTTGGGGTTTCTTTGGAGAGGTACAAAAAAAAATAAAAATTTCATGAGGGTCTCTTCACCTCTGTGCAATAAGAAAACCATGCAGCCTCCTCCAGGTGTAGCAGATCTTTGGGGAGGGTAGAGCCAGTTGCATAAGGCTCCCCTCTTTACAGCAGCTCTGGATCTAGCTGTGGTAATTACTTGGATATTCTCTACAGCTTTTCCCATCCCACAACCTCCCTGTCCAAACTTCAGAAGAAAATCTGTAGAACAGTCAGCATTTTTTTTCAAATTTTCTGAAATTTGGATAGAGGAATGACAAGTATTCCTCTTGATCATGGTCCACTTTTACATACCCCACTCCTTATCTTGGTTGGATACTTAACATTTTTACTTCCATTCCCACTTTTTTTCTCCAAAGGTTTCAGAGAAGGCTCTGGATGGCCTGAGAAAATGTGTGAAATGGGCATTGATTTTAAAAAATGGCTGTTCAAAAAAGGTTGCATGGTTATAGGGACTTTATGAATAGTAAATCACTATTTATAGCTAAGGGGTACTGTTTCGAGAAAATCCAATTCCTAGTGGATTAAAAAAAACGGGGGAGGGGTTTGGCACTGAGATTGCTCCACCTGTAAAGTATGAACAGATATCAACAGAGGATGCAAATATCCCCAGGAGGATGGAAATTTGCTTCAAAGGGAAAGAACTCCAGTAAAATGCACCTTATGGCCCCTTTCCATATCTAGCTCCTGGTTTGCTCACAGAGTCTTAAAACAGGACCACAACCACTCTGGGAAAGAGATTTATTTACTCACATCCACGGGAAAACAGCTACACCGAGCCATCCATGAAAGCATACAGGTTGTGTCCTAGTTGGATAAATCCCACTCTGCCTCTTTTAAATCATGGAAACAGTGGGCAGCTATAAAACATGGCATAAATACAAATGTTGGTCCTCTGAGTTCTTTGTAGTTCAGCAAGTGTAGAGCAGGAAAAGGAGTTCTCAATTTTTAAGTGGTAGAACCAATACTGGATAGAGAACATCAAAACCCGTTGAAGAGATTACCCGAGACCAAGGTATTTTTAATCAGTGGCCTCCCTGCCTTTTTTTTTCGTTTGTTTTGGATATCCAGCTTGAGACACCATAAGTGGAGTAAATTTTCAGAAAGCCTCGAGCACCTGCTCTCTGAAAAACTGTTTGCATTAAGGTATCTGAAGATGAGCACCATGAACTGCTGCATCCAAACTGAGTTTTGCATTGGAAATCCCAAATTCCATCAACCTGGTACTTAGGGAGGACCCAGTGCTTTAGGCAGCTCTGAAAATCCTAGGCACCATGCACAGTGCGTGTTTTTATTCTCTGACACTGGCAGATTTAGGTAAACATCTTCTGCCTGGACCACTGCAGATTTAGTGAAAAGAAGTATTTCAATAGCTTTATTTAGTTAACTCTAAGGAGGACTAGCTAAGTAAATCAGGGCTAATGATGCTATGGTATTTCATTGACAGTTTAAAAAACAGGTGCACTTTTTAGATACAAATAAGATGTAAGGAAATTAAGTGTTTTCTTTTTGTTTTTTTTTTCTTTTTCTCTTTTAAAACTTAATGGCTGGTTTCAGATTTTGTCTAATAGTCTTTGTTTAAGACTTCACCATTTTAAATATTTTTTTTTCTAATTTTTATTTTTTGTGATGTGTAAATAGCTAAGAAATATTAAATATTGTAATGTTCTTTAATTAAGACAATAACATTTCAAAGGCTAATGTAAAATCAAGCTGCTAAAGTTTACAATTTCTCTGTCCAGCAGTTCATTTATACAACTGCCCTGAGTAGATGCTATTATGCTGCTTAGCAAATGGCCTTTAAGAGTTTAAAAATAGCTCAGTAAAGCTACTCAAAGGTAATACGACACTTCTCAGGCATCTTTAATTGGAGATAAGAAGAAAACAAGAGTTTTCTCGTTAGATAATTATTCACTCAATGATTTATACACAACAAAAACACAATTGAAATGTTCAGGAGAACTAACTGTGCTTCTTCCTATGCATGGGACCATGAGCTTATTTTTTCAGGAAGGCAAGGTTTGAAATTGTAAAACTAGTCCTATTTTTGTGGACCGTTTTAGCTGCTTTTGTTAAACTCTCTGTTGTTCCCATGTGAACCAGTGAAAACAGTTATTTGCTAACATATATTGTTGTGAGATTCCTTTGCGAAACCTCACTGATCCCCTTTAACAAAAAGATTGTTATATTTTAAAATTCCTGTCATAATCAATTTGCAGTGTTTCTCAAACTGGTACAAATATGTAAAATCTGTGCTTTTAAAAGCTTCTGCTTTGAGTAGCCTTACACTCCATAATTGTGCCCTAGCAATTGTCAAGCTCTATTGCATGCCCCATTCATGAAAATTATAGTTTTGGGATGACATAGCTTAAAGAATTTGAATCTAAAAGTTCCTTACCTAGAGCTCCCATTAAATTATATTAATTTAAAATATCTATGGAATGATATTTTCACAAAAAAAACAAAACAAAACAAAACAAAACCACTAAAATGAAACAAAACCAAAAATAAACCAATGGGTTTAGGAGAGGGAGTGCCTATGAAAATGACTCTTTACAGTAAGTAAAAGAGGTTTATCACAGTTTTGGTAGCTTGCATGAGTTCATACCGAAAAGGAAAAAAAAAAAAAAAAGAAACCTTTCACACATTTTATCAAAAAAAAAACAAAACAAAAAACCAAAACAACTGTCATGCTCTAGGTAGGCTCTCTCAGTTGTAGGCCCTGAAGCAGTAGACACCGTACAGCTTGTGCTTCTTGTCGGGGAAGCCCACGAAGCGCACGGCGGCCTCGCTGGGGCTGCAGCGTTTCCGTGGCCGGGAGATGGGGTAGCGCACGCTGCCGTCCGCCAGCCAGCCCGCGTCGCAGCGGTCATAGCCCAGCAGCTTCCAGGCCGCGAAGATCTGCCCCACCTTGGCGATCTGGGAGCCGTCCTTCAGGCAGGCCTGCACGGCCTCCTCGTAGGTCAGCTTGGTGGGGTGGATCAGGTAGTAGAAGCGACCTGGGAGGAAAGGAGGGAAGGTGGAGTGGTTAGCGGTGTGGAGGTTGGAGGTCAGCGGTCCTGGAGGTCCTTCCCAACCTTAAATCCTGTGATTATGGAATCACAGATTCACTGGGTTGGGAGAGGCCTTCAGGATCATCCATCCAACCCAGCCCTAACACCTCAACTGGACCACGGCACCGAGTGCCACGTCCTTGATTTTTAAACACGTCCAGGGATGGCGACTCCATCACCTCTGTGGGCAGACCATCCCAGTACTTTATCGCCCTTCCCATAAAAAACTTCTTAACATCCAACCTAAATTCCTCTCATTGCAGCATGGGGCTGTGTCCTCTCATTCTATCTGGAGAAAGAGACCGACCCCCACCTGGCTACAACCACCTTTCAGGGGATTCTGTGAACCTCAGTGGTGCTGCCTAAAGATTTTTACTTTTTATGTGCTTTTCATAAATCCACGGCTCTCTATACCAGCTGTGTAGCTCATGGTAATTTTCCTACTCTTTCTCTCAGATTCTGGAGTAATTAGCTGACGACCTAACACTTTTCTGAAATACTGTTTGGTCTTATTTTCAAGTAGAGGACCTAAAAGAAGACAGGAATTGGGGCATGGGAGACCTTGCACCAACCCAAGGGGCAACTGAATCTTCTCCTGCATGTACCTCTAAGATATCCTAGTTAATTAACCCTATAAAAACTGTAGAAATTCAATACCAGAGTGCCCATGACTATGGATACACCTGGAAGATTCCAATAAGGAACTGCTTTTTTATCTTTCCATTTTAATACTGTGGGAAGGGTTTTTCTCAGTTTTGATTTCAGGCAACAGTACTGTAACACTGAGTTTCGAGGAGAAATGGAGATGTTCCTTAAGGATCATGTCAAACAGTGGTTAATTTAGGTCTGTGCCAGTTGGGGGTTGTGTTGTTAAAAAAAATTGTGATTTTTCTTTTTTTTTTTTTGGTATGGTGAGTTGATATCAGGAGGAAAAAAGAACTTACCCAAAAAACAACCCAGGTACAGAAAACAGAGGAATTGAACTAAAAAAAAGCACAAACCAACTCTACAAAAAAACAAACCAAAACCAAACAAAACAACAACAAAATAAACCCCAAAAGCAATGCTATATTTATTTCTCCTAATACCAAAGTATTTCATCTCCACCTGAATTTTTACTCAGTGATAGCATAACACATACTCTTTAGCTCTCTGACAAGGTGGTGACCTTGTTTCTGATTAAATACAAGCAGAAATTATTTATTTTTTTTTCCTTTTTTATACAGTGAGAAAGCCAAGGTATCAAAAGCTTTTCAGGAGGAGAGTTTGAGCCTGTGGTAGAGCAAAATTATGTCTGTCCTAAGTCTTTACCAGCAGTTCTGCAGCTCTGTTTCTTTTTAGGCATCAAAGGGTATACCCTCACCACAACACGAGACTGAACTGAGAGTGCTGCTAAGAAAAATGTTCCCTGTCTCAAGATAATGAAAATATATGCCAGAAAACAAAGCCCAAAAAGTGAAGTCTCCCCTGCTAATCCATACACAGCAATAATATTAATATTGATTCCATTTATCAAGGCAATAAACATTCACTGTAAGCATTTCATTCATTATTCTTGGGGCTATTTATCATCACTGATTTGACAGCCAAGTGGACTGCAGAGGAATTGTGTTTCTTTGAAGGCATTCAATAATTTCCAAATAAATTCACAACTTTTCAATCTGCCTATTCCTGAAGAGGAGAGTTAGCTGAAAATAAGAAAGGAATTTATTCTTGTGGGGACCTTCTAATTCCAGAGCTCACTCTTTACTGCTTAACGTACTCCAGGACAATACCCATTTTCTGCCTTGCAAAAATCATGTGAGTACACAGAACTCTGCTTAGTATGAGATGACTTTCTCGGTGAAAAAAAATGGGGTGAGCAAGTTAAGAGTTACATCAGCTTCAGATTCCTGTGAAAATCAAACAGGATTTTTTTTTCAAAATTAAGGAAAGCCAGGTCAGATGACAATATAAAGGTAATTGAATTAACCCTGTCTAAAGGTCAGAAATTGTATATCAAGAAAAAAACAGTTTAAAAAACAGCATTGACATTGCAGCTGTGGTGGAGAAGAAAGTTTTCTAAAATTTCATTGCTGTCAGTGACAGCATCTACAGAATTTCCACAGAAAACTACTGAGAACAGGTAATCATCCCTCTGTAAAACACTTTTTAAAATTCCATTTCAGCAAGTTGAGAGCATTTACAAGGTGCTGCTAAAGAGAAGGTTTACTAAATGGAATCCTGTTACTGATACACTATTAAGAGGTCTCCCCAAAGCAAACAAGATTTCTGATTTAAGGGAACAGGGGTTTAGACTGATAGTGTGTAAACTTCACCTAGTTTATGAGTTCCTCTTCAAACCATATGTCAGTGGAATGTAATTTCCTAGGGATTTGCAGTAAGGTCAGGCTTTTGACATATGACATCAATAATAAAAGCTCCTATACTCTGCTGCCTCCTCAAACAAGAGAAATTGAATAGTAAAGCCCACAGGGATGCAATGTGTATCCAGATTGTCTGATTACATAAAATTCCATTAATAAGCTCTATACAGATTTGCAGGGTTTGTTTTTTTTTTTCCCCTGATAATAGTTGGGAAGGGTTCCTAACTATTCAGCCTAAGAATTTATTAATTGACGTGGAAGGAGAGGGAGGAATTGATTCTCTCTCCCTCATGTCTGGTGGTTGGGACACTTCTACAGAGGATCCTGTCTGATTTGGCTCCTCACACCCAAACCATGGGGCAGAGGGTTTGTGCAAACCTGCTCACACCCCATCTATAACAGCTATTTTAAGATTTTGTGTACAACAGAACAGCTTAAAGAGGCAAACTCCAGCCACTGACCCAAATACCCCACACCCTTGTGACTGTGGGAGTTTGAGGGATGAATCACACTTGGAAATTTCTTCAAGCTCTGTGCTAAATTGGGAGGTTTATTAGTGAGTTTCCCTTACATAAAGAAAAAGGGAAAAAAAAAAAAAGGAGAGAGATATTTAAGACCTGGTAAATATTTTGACATCCAGTGACCCTCTCAAATAGGTGATTTTGAATTAAATATGTGAGGAAAAAAACACTTTTAAACACACCAATATCAGTAATTGCTCTGTTGATTCAGAAGCAACCACTCCTAATAAAGAGTGTGTAATTTTAGTTTGGGTTTCATTTCTCTTTTTGGAACAGTTGCTACATGTTCCCAGTGATAAAATGTTCTGAAATGGTCAAATGAACAGTCAGCATTATTCAGACAGGACTTTCCACAGCTTTCTCCCATTCAAATGGCAGAGATGGTTGGCTTGTAACATGCACTGCTGTAAAAAACAGGTGGCTCAGAGCTGTGCTTTTAACATGCTCTCTGAAATTTATTCTTTGTGTTCTTAACTTTGTTAAAATGAGATTTTCATTTGATTCTCCTACAAGTGATGAAAGAGCAATTATGCACTATGGTTCTGTGGACAGGGTAGATAACAAAATGCGTGTTAATGAGAAGAAAGTGTGATGCAAGCTGTACTTGTACTTTGTTTCATTTTCTCTGAAATTGCTTAATTATAGAGCACCTGATAAATATATTTACATTTAGCTCTTTTAGCACTTTTCAGTGCAAAAGTTTCTCATGGGTTTTCCTTCAAAAAAAGAAAAAAAGTACTGTTGTCCTTCAGAAGACCTTTGAAAATAAACAAAGAACAACCACTCAGCTCTTCCATTATACATTCCTTGGTTTATGGCTATTAGGCTCAGTGGGGAAGATTGTAACAAAATTATTCATCTGAATTTATTTCCTCAAACTGATCATCTGGAGTGATTGCATGGGAGAGGAGCATCCCCATTCCTTGATTCAAGGCAAGGAGAGAAATTGGGGTGATTTTCAGCCCTGGAAAATGCTTTGGATCACGTCAGGTTGTGCCACCACACAGGGCAGGAGCCTTCAGCTTTTCTAAAGATGACATGGACTAAAGAGGCTTCCTCTGGGCAGGGCAAGTGGAGGAAAAATTGGCTGTGAAAAAGCAAAGCTGAGCCCTCAGACACCAGAAAATTCCAGTGTGGAATTCCCAAATTTAAGTCAGACACTCCCCACTCCTATGAATTAATTTTCAATAGTCCTTATCAGCACAAGGAATGTAAAATCAGATTGGGAAACATGTTGCCATCCAGTGCAGGCAGAAAATATTCTGTTATTTCACAATATTTTGATGGATTTCACAGATAGCATCAGGCTGGCGTTACTCTTTGCTTTGTTTTATGAAACATACCACTATATATTCTAATAAACTGGTGGCTGGCTGGTGCTATTAGATATAAAAGGTGTGAAATGATTTCATGTTCTTGGATACAAAACATGAACAAGTCTTGCATGAACCAACAGAATGGTTTGAGTATAAATCAGCTACACAGGCAGAATACAATGTTTTAGTATTGTATTTGCCTTAGTCTATGAAAAGGTATCAGAGGGTAATTTCACAAAGTAACGAGATTATTTGATATTGCAGTTTTGCTCAAACCACTTCCCTGTGCAGGTAACAGAAAAGCATGTAGAATTTTTTTACTGATGGTATAATCCCTTCATTTTTAAACATTATTTTTTGTGTATCCAGGTAATCACAGTTGAGATCCAACAATTCCACAGGGAAAACACTGAACCTGGATTTGAATTCACTGCATTGATGATTATAGTTTCATTTTTTTTTTTACCCCAATAGCTAAATACCATGGCTTTTACCTTTCTTCTCCAGGTAAAAAAAAAACAAGTTTTGCATGTGTTTCAGACCAAGATTTCTTGCTTTTACAGCTGAATTATTTGAAATAGAACCTTTCTTTTTAATGATCTCTGAGATCATAATGTATTTGGGAGTTTTTTTCCCTATAGGGAAACCATTTAGAAGGTATCTAAACTTAACCTCTTTTTTTATAGAAACTCCCAAGAGACACTATTTTTTTTTTAAACTCTCCTTATCCTTCTCTGCTCCTGTGGCCCTCGTCATTTTCCCATCTCCATTATGCAAAGTTGAAGCCTCCTCTGTTCTCTACTTTCAGAAGACTCCAGAATCCACTGGGAATGCACTGTGTCCTAACCACCTCTCATTTTCCTTGGCTGTTCCTGAGCTGAGAGAATCAATATTGGGTCTTACAGAAATAGTGCTTTTTTTGGGTTGTTTTTTTTTTCTTTTCCTACACATATGCCATTAAATACACTTATCCAAAATGCTGTGCTGAAACCAGGGAGCTGGCAGAGTGTCTGGGTTAATTGTGGGTGTGAAGGTGAGCTTGGGACAAGGAATAGTGGGAAAGACAGCAGGGATGTGTGAGGGAAAGGTGATTTGGTGAGTTAAGGGAATGGAAGCTGAGAGAAGAAGAAATCTGGATTTTCAGATGATGCCATGAGAGACATTTGACATTGAGTTGTGGGGATATCTATCTATCTATCTATCTATCTATCTATCTATCTATCTATCTATCTATCTATCTATCTATCTATCTATCTATCTATCTAATCTGTCATCTATCTCTATATATGTATATAATCTATATATCTATATATCTATCTAAATATCTATATCTATAAATCTATATATAGATACACTTCTCTCTCTCTCTCTCTCTCTCTCTCTCTCTCTCTCTCTCTCTCTCTTTTTCTCTCTCTCTCTCTTTCTCTCTCCATCTCTCTCTCTCCCTACATTGCAGTGTAATGTTCTGTCTCCAGGACAGTTTCAAGACTCTTCAAGGCTGAGATTTGCGTCTGTGTCTTGTCTTTGATTGCTCTCCTACCTTATCCTCACCTTACTTTTCTCCTTCCCCCTCTTTCTTTCTCCTTCTATCAATGCACATACAATATTTATCTTAGTCAGTACTTATTATTCTTTCTTTTCCCCAGAAATTTTGCTTCTCCTTCCTTAAGGGATGCTGCTCAGCTCCTTGTGTTAAAAAGGTGGTAGACACAAGGTTTTACTCTGAAAGCATTAGAAAATAAATGAAAAAGTGCAGCTATCCCATTTTAATTATTTTTGTTTAATTATTTAATACCTTGGTGATATTTCTATAGCACAGGGTTAAATCTGTATAGAAGAGATGAGTCCTTGCAGGATTCCACCTTGGATAAATGAAGCAAGAAAAACTGAGCCAGCACTTAATGGGATGAAGCAGTATGACAAAAAAAAATCAGCCAAACTTTTGTTTCAGATCACTTTGAACCTAATGCAAAACTGTTGGCTTCAGGATTTGTTTGGGTTTTTCTGCTGAGGTTTTTTTTTTTTTGTAGGGGTTTTATTCTTGTGTGTATTTTTTTGTTTTGTGGTGGGATTTTTCTGGGTTTTTTGGTGTTTTTTGGGAGTTTTTTTTTTTTGCTTGGTTTGGTTCATTTTTTTTTTTTTGCTTGGATGGGTCTTTTTCTGAGGAGGATGTTGCAGATTTAGGGCTGGAGAACATCTTCTGAAATCAAGGCTTGTGTTTATTTTTTGCTGCGCTGTAGGATGGAGCTGCTTCGCTGTGGGTAAGCAATCTCTGCATCAATAAAAAAAGGCCATGCTCCATGGTCTGAGTGGGCTGCAAGCCAAACATGTGCAAAGTTGTGCAGGAATTATCCACAAGTAGGATGCCGTAGAGAGGATGGGACATTCACAGCAATGCTCTCTTGAATTTATTTTAAATGTTTTTTCCTGACATTAGGTAAACCCTGAAATGGAGCAAGCTGAGATTGGGTCATTTAATTTTGTTTCATATCTAAAAACACAATCAAGTAATAGCAAAAAACAGGTTTACAGCAGTCCAACCTCAGAGCAAAAGTGGTCGGAGGCTTGGCAGTGTACTAAGATTAGAAATCTGAATTATAAGAAATAAAGCTAGAAATAGGTCTGCTGATAAGGAACTATTAGTTATATTAGTCAAGCAGGAGCTGCTTGACACTGCAGAGTAGGTGATGATCAGAGTTTTGTTTTGGTGGCATATTTAAGCAATATGGACAGAATTATTATTGACTTCAACAACTTCAATGAACTGCAGGTTCCTTCGACCGAATTAAACTGGTTACACACCAGCATTAGAAGGGTATGTATAAATTTCAGTGGGGTGAGAGGGGAGATATTAAAAAATCCTGCCATTACAAGCCCTGAGTTGTAAAAACTACCTGCGTGACCACGTGGCAAAGATGACTTTACTCTCTGCATGCACCCTTGCAAATTCCACAACGTTTTTAACCCGTTGGTTATTTCATCCCTAGCATTCCCCAGGTTTTACATGAGCTTTGACAAACCACACACCCCTTCCTGCCCTGGCTGCCTAAGCCTGGCCATTTTGCCAGGGAAGGGCGAAGGAGACGCTCTCACCGTTGAAGTTGGACGTGAAGCAGAAGACGTCGTAGCGGCTCTTCTCCTTGTCCCAGAACCCGTAATTCCTGACTCCAGGCACGGTGTTCCTGCCCCCGCAGGGCTCCCTGGGCTTGGTGATGGGGTACTGCACGGAGCCGTCGCTGAGCCAGCCGGCGTTGCACCAGTCCAGCCCCGACCTCCAGGCGTCGTAGAGCTGGTCAAACGAGGCCATCACCGAATCCTGCTCCGCGCACGCCCGCTGTGCCTCGTGGAAGTTCAGGTTGTACCGCCCCAGCCGCGGGGAGTAGGGGAACACCACACCTGGAGAGGGGGAAGAGGAGGGTTACCAGGTGCTGAAGGAGCAGAGAGAAGGGAAACAGCTTTGGCAGCCACCAGGAGGAGGAATAAAGGGGAAGGTTGGCTCCATGGCGTGTGGCTTACTTCTGGGGAAGAACACCCATGACAGAACTGGTTTTGGGTCTTCTTGGTTTTGGGTTAGGGCTGCTAGCCTCTTCCCAAAAGCAAAAAAAAATTAGGTTAGATGTTAGAGAGAAATTCATCACTGAAAGAGGGATTGGGCACTGGGATGGGCTGCCCAGGGAGGTGGTGGAATCACCATCCCTGGAGGGGTTTAGAAAATGCTGGACGTGGCACTGAGCACCGTGGTCTGGTCAATGAGGGGGTTTTGGGTTGTAGGTTGGACTTGATGATCTCAAAGGTCTTTTCAAACCTGGAAACCTCATTCTGTCAGCCTGTGATTCTGTGCTGCCTTAGCTAGCTGGCTCATCTCCCCGTGGCCTCATCCCCTTCCCAATGGGAATCCTGCCAGGTCTGCAGGTCCCACCTACACCTCGCTGTCACCACTGTGGTCTCACTCCCCTGCTCCCATGGGGCTTAAACAGGAGCAGAGCTAGATGGAATTTTGCAACTACATGTTTTTCGTAGAAAATTTCCATTTATCCATTGTAATATCAATTTCTCATCTTAAAAAGGGTCGATTAAACCGTAGCATAGCTCCACTTTTTGAATTTGTTTGGTTTTGTTTATTTTTTTACTTATTTTAATTTTGTTCGTTTGGGTGACTTTTTTTTTTGTGTGTGTGTTTTTGTTTGTTGGAGTTTGTTGGTTGGTTTGGTGGGGTTTTTGATGCATGGAAAGGGAGCAGGTGAGCTCCTGGCAGTTATTTAGAAAGAAGAAATTGTTGAGTTAATCACTACATTTATATGGATTTCTCCTTTTTACAGATAGACATTAAGACAAAATGTTTAGATTGACATAAAAGAGCATTGTGTTCTTTGCATGAGACCTTACCAAAATTTCTTGAGAAATTCAAGACAGTTGCTTTTTATTTGCTTTTTGGGGGTTTTTGTGGGGTTTTTTCTGGTCAACTGGGTTTTTGGTTTTGTTTTTTGTTTGTTCTTGGTTTTGTTTTTGGTTTGGGGTTTTTTTCCCATTATTTTTTTAAAATTTAATATTATTACAAGAATGGGAATGTCTGCCTTAACAACAGCGTTTCAATCTGGTAGGAAGCACAGCTTCAGGTTTTAAAGCAGGAACAGCTATGGGGAAATTAAATCAGCGGATCTGTGTGGGGGACTTTCCTGCTGCTTTCCACCTGGTTTTGGGCCATTTGCCACCTCTCAGGGCAGGTGAGCCCCTCACAGAGGGCAGATGGTGGCACAGCCCTGGTCACAAGCCATGTGTGACACCAGCATCCCTCTCTGCCCCTGCAGCACTGATGGCTCAGCCTGAGGGAGGGTGGCTGTGCAGGAAGCATGGCCCTGCCAAATGCTGTCTTCCACCCCAGGGGACAAGGACACAGCCTGAACCCAAGCCCTGTCTGGTGCTCCTGGCTGCCCAGCCCTTGCAGACAGCTACAGCAGACAGAGGACATCCAAGAGGGGCTGGGAAACTTGGGGACAGCTCCAGAGCGGTTTAAAAAGTGACATCTAATCGTAGTCACTGCCTTTACCCCACAGCTTTTGTTTTTTTTTCCTCCTTCTGCTTTGTTTTATGAAAAAGAAGTTAAGCATTGTTCCTTGGAGCATGAAAGACATCTCAGAAAGCACTGAAGGACCACCTCCCCATGTGGGTTTGATAAAAGGGAAAAGAGAGACTTGAAACAAAATTTGGATCAGACCACCCTAATCTTTGGCAGGGCTTAGAAACTTAACCCAGCCCTAAATTTTACAGCTGGCTTTAGCCCAGCCTCATAATAAGCTGAAATAAAATGGTATTAGAGAAGATCCAGCTCAGAATGTTTATCTTCAGACATCTCTGTAGGACTCAGAGGGACTGAAGACAAGATAACACATCAGCCAAAAATTTAGCACTGGCATAAATATCCACCTTTCTTTTTACTTTTTTCCTGCTGTTGGATCCTTTTGACTATAACAATTTCATTGTCCTCAGGGCAGCACAGCACAGGATAGAGAAATTACCCAGTGGTCAAGCAAGGCAGTCACCATGTGATGAAGCCACTCTTCTTTCAGAACATTCTAACCCATTTCTGTATCTATTCCACCAGTTTCCTAAAGTCCCCTTGCTTCCTCTGCTCTCCCTCACCCTTCTGTCATCCAAGTGTTATTTTTGTTAAACAAAGTCTTTGCTATTACTAAATCTCAGTGACTTGGTCCAAGAAAATAAAGCATGCAAATGTAAACTTGGCAGGGTAATAATAAACAATATTTTGCTCTCCTTCCTCAATTAGCTAAAGAGTCTGCTTCAGTTCTTCCCTTTTGTAAATCCTTTGTTAAAGGGCTTTTCTGTTTTGTGATGTTCTGAACTGCAGCGTATGAATGTAATGAAACACAACCTGTGTTAAATTTAACCTCATAAACAAGACACTGAAGATGTTTCCTATTTTTCTGGATCTCTTTTTTTCCTTCATCATATGTTTGTTAAGAAAATAGCCATTCTTCATCAGTGCTAATGGATAGAAATATCACTGGGTATAATTAAAATTTAGCAAATGTAATAGGAATCCAAGCCTTTTTACTTTATTCGAAATCTAATACTTATTATTTTTTCAGGACTACATTTCCCCCGACAACAGACTCCTTTTCCAGTACATGTGTTTGATTTGCATATACATTAAAAAAGCACCCTACAATTAGGAAAGATCAAGATATAAACTTACATACTTCTAAAAACTGAGCAACAACTAATTGACAGCTTTTTAAACAGACTTGATTCCTTAAGGTTTCCAAAATTACTTTTCAAAAGGGGCTAGCTGTGTACGTAAATGTGTTACAAATCTGAGTTTGACAGCTTGGGACATAATGTTTTTATAACATAAATGTGCACTAAACTGTAATATTAGCTTTGGGCTATATTTGAGCAGACTGCATAGAAGCTGATTTTTTGTTGGAGTTCATCTGCAGTACAAGCCTGCAACTGATTAGCATTAATTTCACCCTGCAGCTGGGGGTGGCCAGGGGAGATTTTGCTGAGGAAAATGGACTGGGTATGTGCTTTGTGCAGCTTTGCATTACCTTGCAGTTTTGTTAATTTTTTTTTTTTCTTCCTCCTTAATTTCCTCACCAAACCTTGATAAAATTCATAGTGAGACCTCGATTTTCATCTCCCCTTTCTTTTACTGAGCTTTAGTTAATGGCAGGGCGTCTTCCTCAGCCCTGGACCTTAGAAACTCGTCAAAGTGTAATCCATCCCATCTGTTCCTGAATGGACAAAAGCTGTCCTGAGGCTCCTTGCTGTTCCCAAAGCACTGAGCCTCAATTTCTGACTCCAGCCCTGTGTTCTGCCACTAGACAAAACACCCACTCCCAAACATTAACAAATTCAGCTTAAAAAACGCAGGGAGACAAAAACCTCCAGCCTCAGAAGGTTAAAATCTGGTGACTTTGTGGGAAGGCAGAGCTGAGGAGCCTTGGCTTGACCCTGGTGATCCCATTCCCTACCCCAAGGAAGCCCTGTGTGGAGCCTGAGTGGGGATATTATTTTCCATTATAAGGAATCCTGGTGTGGCTGCTCTCCCAAACCCAGGATTCTCTGGAATAGGTTCTGCTCCCAGGGAAGGACCTCCTTGCCCCCAAAAAGAGACAGGAAGAACCTGAGACACACCAGCTCAGCAGAGAATGGGTCTGATGCCGAGAGAGGAGGGGATGTATGCACCTGTGACCGAGCAACTGCAGTTGAGGAAATGAATCCTGTAATGGAAATTGGGATTTCTACAAAATCAAGACATGAGAACTGTACTATATATCCTCCCCACAGGAGCACCAGCACTTCTATGGATTTCTCATCCAAGTGAGGAAATGTACAGCTCTTCTCCACTTGCTGTGGGGTTTTTTTTGGGAATGTATTTATCTTATTTATATTTCAGAGTCTTATACGTAGGTAACCTCTACAATTCAGTGCAAGTAGTCACTTCAAACACACTGTCAGCACAAGGAACTCCAGCATTTACTCAAAACAACAGTGTGAGGAAAAAACCTCAGAAAGCTCAACTCCTCTATTGGTTTATGAGTGTTAATTAAGCCAGCACCACACGCAATTAGCACTAGGACTATTGACACGTGGAAACAGAATAACACAAATTTCTGTTGATCCATACGGGGGAAAAAAAAATCAAAAAAAAAATCTTTTCACAGCTGGAGTAAAGAAAGGCTTACTTGAATTTTAGCCAAAACTGGAAAGTAAGTTTTCCTGCAGCCAGTGTAAACATGGGGCAGCAGTAGGGTTTGCTATTTACTGTACTGTAGGGTACAGTTTTATCTTGGCAGGTTCATACACTCGATGGCTAAATTTTCCACTCTGGATTCCTGAAATTCCATAAAAACTGGTGACCCCCTCATTTTCACAGAGTCTCCATCATTTTCCTGCCTGTCAGAACTGTCAGATGTGTGATCATCCAGCCACTGGCTATCAGCAGGTATCAATCTCCCTAAAAATGAAACTGAACCTTTAGACAGTGTCCCCCCAGCATCCCAATACTGTCAGTGGGGTTGCTTACTTCTGCCCAATAAAAATACACAAACTGCACTGATCTGGCTCAGGGAAGATTATTCCCTTGCATTTCTGCCCTCTTTATCAAAAATTTGGAGACTGTTGCCTCTCTCTGCTCTCCTAAGTACTCTTAAATTTTTTAACACTTTCTTTTTGTGTCATCATTTTCAGTTTCAATTCAATTTCAGGTGATTTTTTTTAAGCTTTTTGTTTCACCTGCATCTTTCAAGGACCATTTTTTCAGAGCATGTGCAAACACAGCTCTGTCTGCAAAGCCCTGCCACAGAAGGAATTACATTGGTCTGCTCTTGACAGCCCCCCTCTTTTTGTTTTTGTTCTAGGGACCCACAAAAGCTGTGTCCTATAAAATCAGTTTTTCATCAAAGAGTAGAACGGATTATCACACAGAGGATATCAGAAATGGTTTTTGGTTTTTTTGGTGTCTGTATGGATGTAACAGCAACACACAGAGGAAACAAATATGGCATTATTAGGCTAAATCTGATTTCTCCTGCTCTTGAGAGCATGGAGTTGATTTCCTGTTGGTTTCAATTCTGAATTCCCCATTGTTTAAATCCAGCTGAAGACCAAATGAACAGAATAGAAAAATGATTGTTTTGACAATTTGAAAAAATTTGTTTATATGAAGCTTATGGATCTGTTTGAGCTATTTTGAACTATAGAGTCTGGTTTTGAAAGGGACGCCTGGTTTTTGGGTTTTTTTTCTCCTTTCTTGGACCTAAAGACCCACATAGCTCAAAACAAGAACTCAGATGCTGGTGGTTTTTGGTTCTTGGGGAGTTACACAAAGGGTTAGCTTCTATCTAGAGGCTGCTTTCTACAGAGGCTTTTAATGATTTTATCCAGATCTTCAAATTCCCAGAAGAGTTGGATGTAAAAGGTAATTATTTTATAGCCTGTGTTCAACTCTCACCTCTCTTTGAAGAGAGAAACTATTAATAAATAATTCTAATAGAGTAAAAACCTGCCTTTGGCTGCTTAGCATTGTCCTGCTTTCTCTGTCACCCCTCCCAAGGTTCTCCTGAAGGAAGGGCAAAACAAAAAACACACAAAACACACAAAACCTGTGCCTGAGCAGCACCTCAGGGCTGGAGCTTTCCATGCCCAGGAGGCCAAACTCACAAACCTGGCGCAGTGAGATTCATTACAGCGCCAGGTATTCATGGGGAAATAAACTAGCAAAGCACAAACATAAAGAAAATTTAGTGTGGGACTGTAAAAAGCTGCCGTAAACAAAATTTAATGTAAGCTGAGGATTCTTTTTTTTGCTTACTACTCGGGCAACAATATCTGCCTGCTGTCTGAGGCCTTTTAATATGTCAGGCTTTTGACTTTCAGGACACAAAGAGTGTAAAACTCATGATCCATATTTTATGCGCAGGAGGAGAGCAAGGCCAGCTCAGAGAGAAAATGTCTTTGGTGATGAGGTTGATTCTCCATAAAGGATGTTCTGCCTTCCTCAGTTTCTTACAGCTGCTGTGCCCAGACCAACCCCTCACTAGCCCCAAGGCCATTCCTGCTTCTTCAGGCTACAAACAGGGTGAAAATAATGACATGACTGAAGAAATCCTAAAGCTGGTGGCTGTGGAAAGTTGCAGTGAGGTCCAGTTCTGAGCTTTAGCTGGAGCTCAGCATAATCTCTCAGGTCTGGGGATAAAATGGTCCCAAATTAAATAAAATGAGGAAAACACAAAAATGCAAGGTATGTAACAAATTCAGACTGAATGTAACTTCAGTGTTTTTCACCAAGCTAAAAGTGCCCAGTTATGATGGATGGTTTATTTCATGACAATCCCAGGGGGCCTTTAAGGCCAGTAAGAATAAAATGCTGTTGGAGTGGGAAAAGAAAAAAGGTCCATTGAGGTGGAGGTCAACAATTTTGATATTGATACACGGCCATGGGTTTATACAGGGAGCTCACACGGGAGCCACCAGCTGCTTTGCACTGCTCTTGGGCATTCCTGGGTGAAAATGGCTTTGTCCTGCTGCCAATCAACATCCTTAAGGCCACCACCTCAGGACATCAGGCTGCTGATGCAAATCATTCCCACTGTGAGACCAACCTGATTATTTACACCAGACTGTAGAGTGTTAGAATGGGCCCAGATATTTTAATTTTTTGTCCAAATATTGTGGGTTTGTTTTTGTTTTTTTCCCCCCCCGGATCTGTTCTACTTTGCTCAAATGCATGAAATGACAATTAATGCCAGAACTACATAAAGCTGCAGGGCTATTAGGAAAATAAACACAGGGCCATGCAAACAGAGGAATATATTCTATCAGCTATAAATCTCCACTGTATTATTACTATATTTTAATAATTATCTTTTTAATAGGAAATTTCAGTGTACCGCAGACCCAGAATTACTGGATTTGGTCAACGCAAGCAAGGTTGTGTTGACTCTCACCACTCTTATCTTACTTGAAAGCTTACATTTTACCATGAAGTTTTGCAAATTTAAAAAAAAAAATATTTCATTTTGCAAAGAAAATGTTCCTGCCAGTTTAAGAGACACCACTCCACAATGTCAGAAATGAACAGCCTTTACACCTGTCCGGTGTCTGACAAAAAATCACTGAGAAAACATTGCTCCTTATGTTAGCCAGACACTGGTTAAAATATATAAACTTTCATTTGAGTGCAGATTGGAACATACTTGGCTGAAGAAATATGATTCCTTATCTACTTATGAATTTCCTTGTTTTGGAGGGAGGGACCTTGACCTTGTATCCATGGCTGGTGCTATATTACAAAACAGTAACAGTAAAAAAGGTAAAAAATTTCCCTTTTTCAAAACAAACCTCCCTTGTGTTATTGTAATGCAGTAAAGAAATGATTTCTCGTTGCTCTGCCACTGTAGTTGCCATCTAATAATGCACTCCAGGTACGGATTTCTGCATGTGCACATGAATTTGCACCAAGCTTCAGGCAAACTTGCTCTGCTTCCCCGTCCATCAGCATCTCCCCTTCCCAGGCACAGCAGGAAGCATTCACAACACAGTTCCCTGGCTTTTAACAGCAGAAAATTATGAACTTTTTCTGCAGAGGAAGCAAGAGCTGGGGCAGGTGAGGAGAGTCTTGTTTCACTCAGGTAAAGCTGAGTCTGCCAAGAGGAATTGCTCTCCCTTCAGCGGCCAAGCAGCCCCTACAGAAACTGCCCCAGCAGAGGGGAGGCCAAACACACAAGAGCTTTTGGGCACCAGAGAAGAATAAAGTGTTTTCTCCTCCAGCTCATTTCTGTCTTCACTCATAGCTGCTTTAGAGAACTTAGGCTAAACATGTAAATGCCCAGCTTTCCTTAACTCAGAAGTTTGAAAAGAACAGGGGAGGTTCTTGTTAAAGATGAATTATGTGGGGTGGAACAACCTAAATGCAGTACCCCGCTGGCATGGAAACTGGGCAGGGATTTTCGGCAGTCCAGACTGGGAAGTTTCTGTGGCCTGCAGCCAGGAATGAAAGAATAGATGTAAAGAAGTAAACTAAGCCCATTATGTCAAGAAACATTCAGACATTCTAATTGTGCAAGCTAGCTGTATTCTTCCCTTTTCCATTTTCCTTTTCCTTTTTCCTTTATCCTTTTTTCCGTTTCCTTTTCCTCTTTTCCCCTTTTCCCCTTTTCCCC
>NC_031799.1:72636261-72671639 GCF_001522545.3 Parus major | reverse complement strand
CCCCTTTCCCCTTTTCCTCTTTTTATTTTCTTTCTCCTCTCCCTCTCTCAGGATCCCTCTGGCACACACTTGCTGCTAAATGTCAGAGATGTGAAATGTCTTCATGAAACTTTTAGTTTACCCCTGTGTTCAGTGCAGTGCTTTGGGGAAAAAAAAAGGAGAAAGGGCTAAACACTCTTTTATGTGCATTGAGACTCATAAAATGTATCTGATTTGCGTAAGAAGTAAGAAAAACTGAAATTTTGTCCTCTTTAAACCAGTTTCATTACTTTTTCACTTTACTGATTTCAAGAATAATGCTGAAAAAAATGACATTACATGTAGGAGTTATCCTGACAGGTAATATAAAGATCTTATCTAATTATAAGGCTGCAAAAATGCAAACCCACTGTCTCTGGATAACTACTCCAACATTTTTCATCTTTAAGAGACAATTTGCATTTTCTTGATAATCTAAAATATCCTGAAGTTTTGTAAGTTACTACTGGGGGGTGGAATTTGCAATAATTTCACCTAGGTAAAAAGATGCTGTGGCCTCTGCAAAATGACAGGAGAAAATTAAAACCAGATATAACTCTCCATACTGTGTTTGCTCATCCTTCCTTGGCTCCTCTCCCACCAAGTCTGGCTGGAGTCTGGACAAGCTAGCATGACCTATAGTAGTCCTAATGTTCTTCCAATATTTTGTCATGACATTTTTGACATGATTGTTGTCATGGGCTGCCAGGCCGAGATTCCCTGGGACACAATGAATTCTGCTTCCTCAGCTTGCTGTTATCGTTGATAACACAAAATCAGTGATAACACAAATATCACTGATAACGTCAGTGAAAAACCAGTATCTGATAGCGCAGCATCACCAGTACCAGGAGGGGGAAAAAAAACAAAAAAGCAGGAATTCCCTAACACCACATAAATCCTTCTCGAGGTATGACTCAGATGTCACCTACCTTCCAGATTGAGAGTCACCACTGCCGTGTCATCCTCCAGCCCTTCGATCACCTCGCACTTGTACCTGCCGTAGTCCTCCAGCCTGATGTTGGTGATGACGAGCGAGGCGTCGTTCTCGCTGCTCTCCCGCAGGGACACCCTGCCCTGGTAGCTGCCGTAGCTCTTCCTGTGGTGCCCCATGGCCACGAACACGTCCACCTCCTTGAGGTAATCGTAGGTGAGCTTGGTCCACTTGACACGGATTTTGTGGGTTCCTGAGCCGGCGGTGGACGTGTGCTCGTGGTAGAATTTGCATGGCAGTGTCACGTTGCCGCCGCGGTGAGAGAAGATTTTGGCTTGCTCTGCTACCACAAGGAGACGGGGCCCATTTTCTGTAGGATTTGAGGAGAAAAATGTCAAAAAAAACCACCCACCCCCAAGAATTTGTTTGCATTCTTCCTTTTGCAAAACGGATGTGGTTGATGCCGTAACAACCAGCTGTGTCTGCAGGATCAGTGCTCTGCAATCATTCTGGACCTGTGTTTATAATAAGGTTTATAAACCTGCTATAAATAATTATTTGCTCACCTGAAAGTACCTCAGTGCCCCTCACACAGGTAGAGACAATCCTATAATCATGAGGAGGGCACTGTCTAAATAGATTAACAGAGCTGTACTGCTGATGAATGAACGCCATCACCCATAAAAGGCTCCAAAGCAAACCCCATATTTTCCTTGCTCAAGAGTTGTCTAGCAATGCTTTGTTTTTTATTTCCACAAATATCCAATATTTAAATCCAATTTTTCTGGGGTGGATTTGGCTTTGTTCAGGCAGCAGCACAAAAAGCTCCTTGCAGCCTGGGATCCAGAGGATCCCACTCACAAAAGCAGGAAAAGAGTTAATGTATCAAACAGCATTATTTACACTGACATGAAAAGTGTCAGCAAAATTCTAAAATTTTAGGCATTTGTACTTGTATTTTATTCTAACTTTTGAGTGTAAGCTCCTCTTCTAATCATAGTAAGGCAGTCCAAATGTAAAACCTGATCCTCTGCTGTCCACTCTCTCCATCATCCTAATGGATTTTTTCCTCATCTTTTTTTTCTGACTCTCCTTAAAACTTGTCGCTATTTTATATTTTGACCTCACTTTTCATGCAAACCTGTAAGAGACCTGTCTCCTCTCCTCCTCACACCAGGATTCCTGCTTTCCTTCCCTCTGGTAGGTCACCACAGCAGATGTTGCCCTGTGAAATAATTTTGCTTAGGACAGTCAGCTGGGACAGGTGCTCACTTCCACCCCTGAATCTCTGGGGCTTTTAAAGGCTGTGCTGCCTTGGGAAAACCCTGGGAAATGCAGATTTCATGTGCTAGTCAGCAGATGTACCCAAAAGTAAGAATTTCCCCCCCTTTCATTGCCTCTTGCCTTGCTCCTCATGCGAAGTTTGCAAAACTGGCTGAGCAAGCTCAGCGCTCCCCTTGGGTTTGCTGTCCTTGACCACTGAGACAGCAACCAAAACCTCCAGAAAATCACCAGCTCACTAGGAAAGCACCACCAACCTTATTCTGCATTCACAGGCTGTCAACAAAGACTTTGCAACCCCCTGGGCATGTTCTGCAGGTCGATGTGGCTGCCTAGAAACGTGATTCCCCAGGCCAAGGCTCGGCCTGGCCCTCCCTAAATCCAACAAAAGCTGTGGGTAAGCTCCCAAAAAACACAGGCTGCTGAGGGGCTAGAAGCAATTTTCTGCTGGGGTTGAATCTGGGTTGGTTCAGGAGAATCTTTGGGAAAATTTCCCAAATGGAGGGAAGGGCTGGGAAGACAGGATTCGGGTGGTGAGCTCTCCATGGAGTGTCTATCCCACCCCTCCAGGCCTCTGTCCTCAGCACTGCAGGAATCTGAGGTGTGTCCACAGCACGAGGAGTCTGCAGGGAGACTTTTGGGTCATAAATGTCCCCAGACAGTCCCAGGATTCTGAGTCCTGGTGACAAGGCTGTGGTTAAATGAAATATCGTCCTGAACTGCAGCCTCAGCTGGATTTCCCACTCTGTCCACTCCTGCACTGAGCTGCACCCCAGGGAACGCAGCATTTTGTGTTTGTGCAAACACGTCTGAGGGTGGTAATTGCCAAGACAAGCTTGCTGAGTGGAAATGTGCATCTGCTTGAGGAAAACAGGTATCACAAAGGTGCAGCCCTTTGTCAGGAGTTGCTGTGTCCAGAGCATTGCTGTTCCCTGAGCAGGCCAGGGCTCCAAGAATGAGCAGGTTTGAGTGTTGTGAGGTGTTTTGCCACGGTGAGGGACCTTTCTGCCTGGTGAAAAGCCAAAGCTGCAGAGCAGGTCACCTACAGCCCCTTTTAAATGATGTTCTTTTCCACTGCCTGCCTTTCCAGAGGCTCAGGGATGCTCTAATTATCCATCTTCCCCCTTTCTGGGGAGAGCATCCAAGGAGAGAGGTGATCTGAGGCAAGACACCACAGAAAGTGTTACCAGCAGTTTCCACAGGAGGAGGAGGAGGAGGAAAAGGAAGACAGCCAGCACAGCTTGTCTGCAAATTTTCCTGTTTCCTTTGGGGACAAAGACGTTCCACAGTCCTCTGTCCACCTTGGGAGGAGAAATGTTATGCTTTGGGGTGGTTATTACCAAGAAATCTGATTCAGAGCTCAGCTATGTTGGGTCTTTAATACTGAAATTGTCAAGTTAATAAATATTAGTGGAAAGGGCTGGGGCAGCAGGGAGGCTCTGACTCAGGCTGTCAATGCTCACTCTTTCTAACAACTGTGCCTGTGCCAGCAAGGGCTGGAGGCTTGCCCAGAGCACCGTCACCTCTGACTCCAGCATCAGCATCCTAATTTGGGGATGCTCCTCCTGAAGCTGCTGGCTGCCTCCTGCCTCCTCTGGCCCTCTGCAGCAGCCATCACCTGAGACTCAGTGGCTGTAAAGAACAGAGGGGATGTTAACCCAGAAAAGGAAAGGAAAACATGGCTTTTCTCCTCCTGGAATATCTCCTTTGCCCCTGGAAGTTCCAAGGGAGATGTGACACTTGGAATGTGCTTCCACCCACAAGTTTCGTAAAAGGCTGGTCTTTTATTTTATTTTTTTTTACAGAAAATGTGATGATGTGCCCTTCTCACTGGAAAGACGGTGAGGCAGAAAATTACTTTGCTGCTGCTGCTTCTCCTGGATCTGGGAGAGGAGGAAGGATCTCTGGCTTTCGAGGAAAAGCAGATGTCAGACTGGGGAATGAGGGACAGTTTGGGCTAGAAGACATGAAGGCAGCAGGGACTCAGGATTAAAAATGAGATGACAGGGGTTTGGCAAGAGGCTTAGAGGTCTTTATTATCCAGTAGCCAGTGAAAGCCAAGGATAAATCTAGCTAAACTGCACATTTTTGGGAGTGTGGTAAAATTAATGGTCTTGTTCTTCCTGGAGCTGACAAATTTAAAAAAAAAAAAAAAAAAAACCCAAAAAATCCAAACCCCCAAGAAACCAAACACAGAGCAAATCAGAATCCCTAAATTTAAAATATGTAGTTGTCTCCGCTTTAACTGTTGTGAAACTCAGCTCAAATAAGCAAAATGCTTTCTGATTCCTGGGTTATCTAAGTGAAACAAGGACTGATCTGCTGTGAAGCAATGAAGGGAGATCAGTGATGGGATGATGTTGTGAACTGTGATGGGAGAGGAAACACTGATTTGAAGGGCAGTAGCTCCCTGGCTGCTCCTCTCATGGGCATTCTGACAAGGCTAATCCTTCTAAATAAAATTGCTTTTGTCTCTAAATGGCAGGGATATCTGAAAGGTGGCTTCAAGAAGGAAAAGAGTGGGACACCCAGGTGTGGTCACAGAGCCCAGGGTGTCACTTGAGGAGGATAACACTTCTTTCCCAGAGCTGCTCCCGTCAGAAATACCAGAATTACCAGAAATACCAGAGAATTTGTGAGGTGAACAGCCAAACAACTGTAGGACTCTGGAACCCCTGGATTAAGGAGGGTTTAACCCTCATGGAGGAGCAGTCCTTAAAAGCAGGACAGTTTGGATCTTTGCTGGGGACAGGGCAGGTCTCAGGTGCCACTGCCGAGCCTCAGATTGTGGATGAGCAGCACTGGGCAGCTTCCAGCTGCTCCTTCTGATGGGACAGAGGTGGCAGCACCCTGCTGACTGGCTCTGGTCTCAACTCCAAGGGCAGAATTTGGATTAGAAAGATTTCCCAAGTGGGGCTTTCCACCCTTCCAGGCACATTTTGCATGGTCAGACAGGCAGCAGCCGAGCTGTTAGCACAGAGCCAGGCCCCACTGCTGACAAATTTTCAGTGTTTCTTTCCACTCCTGCCTCCCTGCTATTGATTCTGACAGACTGTGGCCTTTTGTTAATCCTCTTGGTGGAGGTAGGTGGATGACAAAGGCAAAAAGCACAGTGCAGGAGCAGCCAAGCTGGCTGGAACAGGGTTAGTCCAGGATGCAGAAGGAGTCCAGCTCTGCAGGACAACACACATGTCCCAGGCTGTAGGGAAAGGCTGCCTGACAAAAGGTGAAAACTCACTTAAAACACTGATTTTTTTGGGCTGGCTTTGCTGTATCTCAGTACCTGGTTTGAATTGCAAGGGAAAGGATATTTTGCTACCTTAAATGATGAGGCACAGGCTGGGCACCTGTTCTCTCCTCCTCCTCCTCATCTCTGCCTCCCCAGCAGTGGGAAAGTGGCACAATGAGCACTCCTGCTCTGGTGGTCATTGCTCTGTCCATTTCTAACCTTGGTGTTGGTCAGTGTGATGCTCATTTCAAGGACAGTAAGGTGGCCTTGCTCTTTTGGAGCTCTCACTTCAGTCCCACCTGCTGCCTTCTTGGTTTAGCTCAAAATTTTAGTATAAGTTAAGGTTTGTTTGTGTTTTCATTGTGGGCTGTTTTTTGGGTGGTGTTTTTGTTTTTGTTTTGTTGGGTTTTTTTTTCTGTTTTGTTTGTTTGGTTTTTGTTTTGTTGTTTGTTTTTTTGGTTTTTTGTTTGGGTTTTTTTTTGTGTGTGTGTTTTTTAATTATACTTTTGCTGTGGGGGTTTCTTCTGGTCTCCTTTTTTCTTTACTTTTCTCCCTTTACTGGGTTTTGCACACCAGCAGGATGGCAAGCCTGGCTTGGAGGGCCAAGAACACCGTGTGGGGCAGAGAGGATGAGCCACACCACAACCTCTGGCAAACAGCTTTATCTGTTTTATCCACCAGGACTATCCACAGTCCTATGCTGGCCACAAAAATTATTTACTCCAGCATTTTCATGGAGTGCCTTACAAAGCAACAGCAGAAGAAAAAAAAATGTGCATTTTTACATTCAGGAAAAACAAAATCATGAGCCAGGGATGACATCACAGACGTGTTTTTTCAGAAGAATTCATGTCTCCCCTAAATGTTCCACACTGTTAGCAGGCCCCTAGCTTAATAATATCCTATATCATTCTGCTTTAAAAAATCCCCGATTTTTTTTTTTTTTTTTTTGGTTATTGTTTTTGCATTTGTTATTTGTTAAAGGGTTTATTTTAAATTAAAAATTAAAATTTTATTTAAATAAAAGTAGAGAAATGCATTGCTGATGCATAGGAGTACCACTCAAAGAGTACTGAGGAAAAACATGAGGGAGAATTACACACACTTTTTTGCACATAGTGCACATTTTTTCTATATGTATTTTAACTAGTTATCTTTTTACTTCTACTTTTGGGGGAAAAAAAATTAAAAATCTTTTATATATATATCAGCTGCAAGACTGGTGAAAGATGCTCTTTTTTGGCTCAAGCACTGATGCAGTTTTGCTGTGTCATGAGAAAGAAAAGGCAAGGATCCAACTCCCATGTTCCTGCCTCTCAACAGACAGGATAGAGCATCCCCAACACGTTCCTCTTCAGTTTTGATATAAAATTGGTAAGAGAACTGCTAGATAAATCTTTGTGAGAAGCTTCAGTTTCCAAATAATAGTACAGCTAAAAATACCTGGTTTATATATGGCAGAGAAGAAATCTGTCTTTGTAAAAAAGACATTACAAGGCTGGGATAAAACATTTTTCAGCTGATTCCATCTCCTCAACTTGAGTAACTCGTTGAGGGGGAATTGTTAAAGAGGACATATTAACTCAGGTTTAGGTTTCTAGGAGACCTAAGAGCACATAAAACCATCAGGGAAATAACAAACATCATCTCTTCTGAATTATTGCCTTAAATAACTTCTAAGTGTGCTTTGCTTGGGTGTAGATAAATTTCATGGAGATCAGGTGTCACAGAGCAGAACAGGATGGAACAGGAATCAAGGCAATGTCTCTGCACTCTTTCCTCACACAAGTAAATCTTCATGGGTGGCATGAGGACTGTTTGACAAAACCAAAACACTATGCAGAAACTTCAAGGAGCCCTTCCAGTCCCTTGCTCACCCCTAAATGCTATTTATAAACGTGGAATTCCACTGACGTAACCAGAAAAAGGAAAATTAATGATTTAAACCTGTGTCCCATGTGAATCCTTGTGTTTCTGCAGCAATATGTGTTTTTTACAACCCCTTAAGTGATATAAACCTATCACTTAAGGTGTGCTCCAGAGCACGAAGTCTGGGGTGCCCTCAATGACAGCACACTGGTGGCATCCTCAAAATTGTCCTGAACAGCAAAACAAAAAAGCAAGGAGGAGAAAACAAACCAGACATAAAGCAGGAAACACAAAGGCAAGAAAGTGGAAAAAATGTCAGTGTTGTGGCAAGTGGAAATATACAGAAAGGTGGGAAAAAGGAAAGAAGTCAAACGTGGAAAAGTGTGAAGATAATCAAGATTGTCTTGAGCAGATAAGAATTAGTGCATTTAATCTTTTATTATGTTTTTGTCTGGTCCAGAAACTCTTCAGATTCTTGCTCTTTCAGAGCAAGACTTGATTTCAAGAAAAAGAGGTGGACTGTAAATAAAACTCATTATGCTGGAGAAAAAGTTGGTCAAACTTTTCCTCTGCTTTTGTTATTGGTTAATAGACTTATTTCTGTGTGCTTAGGATTTTTTTTTTTTTGCTTTCTCTTGTTTTATTTTTTTTTTTATATATTTTTGTTTCAATTGGGCAGCATTAAAAAGTATTCTCTTAATTCCATGCTGAAATATTTTTTTGGTATGCATAAATAAATCTGTGCAGAGATCTTGGCAGGTAAAGGGGTGCATCTCAAACATAGCAAAATGCTGCATAACATGAATTTCTTACATTCAGAGGAACGCTGAAATGTTAAATTTGATCCTCCATGAACCAAACTTGGTGCTGCCTCTTGTGTTTCAACAGCCTGAAGAAACTGGAATTGTGTCAAAGGCTGTGGCTCACCTTAGGTAATTAACTCAGGAATTAATTGGCTTGGTCAACTCTGCTTATTTTTCAGAGCAGCTACACCCAGGGGAGTGCCTTCATCTCTCAGGGGTGCTCTGTCTTTTTTGGGGTAATTGGTCAGTGAGCAGCACCAGGAGCAGATCAGAGAGAGGGACAAAGTGAGCACTGAAAGGATCCATCCTCTCTCATGGGTCACAGAGACTTTGCAGATCTTCAGGGGGAAAAAAAATAAATCTGAGTCTCTAATTACATTGATATTCTGGGAGCAGTGCTGTTTTCTTTCTGACCAGAAACATCAAATCCACCACAGGCTCCAGCAAAGAAAATAAAGCCACAGAAGTGGTAAAATGCAGCTTTACATATTTTATAAATTTTGTTCATCAATACAGGAATAAAACCAAAGGAGGAAAAAATATATAAAAATATATAAAAAAAGAAATTGGGACAGAGGAAGTAAGCTGAAAGAAGTAACTGTGAGAAGAAGGGAGGTAAAACTATCTTGCAGATGAGAAATTTTGCTCAAGTCCAAATTTAACTGTATTAACCAACAAAGAGAGAACCAGGAGCTAGAACTGACATTGTCAGCAGGAACAGAGCTGTTGATGAAATCAGCAAATCATTTCCAGAGAAAAACTGAAATATTTAAAAGAGAAAAAAGACATGAAGCTGTGTCTACTGCAGTGTGAGAGACTGGGGAAGTGTTTAGTAAAAATAAAGAAAACTCTTTTTTCCCAGGGAGTGGACATTTGAAAGGCAGAGCTCTGTGTCTATGAAAGCAAAGCACAATTGTAGAACAATAACAATTTATGAAATGCTGTTCTGATTGAAAAATATTGAATTTGAGAGAGTTGTCAGGAGATTTTACACTGATGTAGGGGCAGAAAATTGGGGTACCCAGACCTACTGGCACTGGGTGTGGCAAACCTGATGGTGAAGGTGTGACCTCACCTGTCACTTGAGGACAGTACCAGGCATTTCTGAGCAGCAGCAAAATAACAAATACATGTAAAGAGAGTAATTCAACCATTAACCAGCTAATTAGTCTGACCTCAGCAGCAAACATGGCTTTAGATCAGATTTTAAAGTAAGGTTGTTGAGCAGCAAAAATAGAGTCAGGACTAGAAAGAGGGATAAGATGAAGCAGATATTTGCCAAAGAAAGTCAGAGTAATCTGATATCAGGTATATAATAAAAACAAATGTGTAAGGCTGAGGAATGTGATGTATTATTTGCTTGGAGCTTAGGGAATTGAGTGATATGGTAAAAATATATGAAAAAGGCCAGTGAACTGCCTTCAGTACAATTTCTTTAGTATTTCTACTAATTTTAGCTTATAAAGTAATTGTGACTTTTGGATAAATAAAGTTTTCACATGGCTTGTTAAGCAGTGCTGAAGGGAGGAGTATTTAAAATATTTGAAGAAAGAAGGGTGAAAAAGGTAGGATAACATTTAATGCTGAGTGCAAAACACAGCTCTTTGAGGTCCAGTATGAAGAGTTATTGATATAAAGCTTGTACTTGTTAATTTCAAGAGGCAGTGAGGGAGACTGACAGCTAAATACTTTCTCTCACCACAGGCTATTGATCAGCACTGCAGCACAGCTGGGAAGAGCAAATTTGACCCAAGGTCTGAAGAACAAAGCATTGTTAACTGGAAAACAGAAATACTAAGGGCAAATGAGGATTTTATGGATCCTGGAATAAAGATTCTGGAATAAAGTCCTGCCTGGGTGTACTCAAGGAGCAAGAATTCAGATGAGAACCAGTGTAAAGATGAATTCCTGATATTATCAGGTGTCAGCATCCAACTAGTACAGTGATCAGGAGGTGATACACTTAGAGAAGAATTTAAAAAGTACACTCAAATGGTATCTGTGGGTATATGGTGCTAACTTATTGGTGTTTCAAAATGAATTTCAAAGAAGAAAAAAATGTTATTTGTAAGCCAAAAAACAACAGAAGGAGAAGAACAAGACCATAAAATAAATGTGCAGAATTAGGAGGATGTTTTCCATATCAGAAAACTCTTTCACAGTAAGAAGACCTGAAACCCAGCTTTGTAACAAATTAAACTCAGCCTAGAGGAGATTGCATGAGGTAAAGAATGGGGAATATAACAGTTTCCTTCTCTGCCTCAGGAAATCCCTTTCACCTCTCTGTAAGTACTTAAATACACAATGTTCACACACCTTTTGTAATTCCAAGGCGTTCCCAGGCACGCCACCCTGGCAGAGTTTAGCTACACACCTCCTGCATTTCAGCTGGGGAGAGGGATGCTGGGTTTGTTAATGTGATTAAAAAAAAACACACCTGAACACCTTCTGCAGTGTTCCCTGATCTCCATCCCATCTCCAGGTGTAGATTCTTTAATCTCTTTTTTATTTCTTTTGCAGCATTGGGGAGGAGAGGGATCCCAGCCCTGGTGGGATTCCACAATGCAGAGAGAAATAGCAAAAACCAGAAGCAAGAATGCCACCTCCCAAGCAGTTTCAGTCTCTTTGATTTGTGGTCTGCCTGTGTATTTCAGTGCCTGAACCAGCTGGTGGGAGAGCTCAAATTTAAATCTTTATCCGGCTCTTCTTCAAAAAATAAACCCTTGAGGCACAGGTGAGTTCTCATGGGGAGGGAGGAGGGTTCACCTTGAAAGCTCTGTGAGCTCTGAACTGCTTGGTTTAGTAACAGGGGACATGTATGACAGCTGAATGACACTTACTGCACTGATTTAACTCTCCAGAAAGGTAAAGCTCAGAGATAAAAAGCTGCACTATACAAGGAAAGGCAAAATATATGTTTGTTAGACATCAGTGTTTGAAATTTCCTGGAAATTGGTGAGCCCTGGGAAAGAAAGATTATCAGAGCAGCGATAGGTCTTCATTTTGACATCACACTTTCATTTGACCTTCATCCTGTGATTCTGCTCAGAGGGAGAGCAGCTCTCTGACCTTGACAATCCCTCTTTTAATAGGTGCAGGGTGCCTTTAACTTCTGTGACTTTCCTGTGATTTCCTGAGCGTTCAGCCCTTTCCTGGTGCCCTGCTCTAGCTTGGTAATTCATATTTACACAAAAACTCAAACAGCACGATTTTCTGGCTGTTGAGAGGGGGGAATCAAACTTTAAAAAGAGAGAGAGATAGGGAGAGAAGGGACGGTAATTCTGCATTTCTTAATTTTGCAAAATTGATTTCAGCCAGGCTCAAGGAAGGCAGGAGTGAGAGCAGGAAAATCCCTGTTCATTCTGCTTGTCCTTACTGCATAAACCCCCTGATTCTTCCTATGCAGGATAACCCTCAATGACTGAAGCTGGGACTGAAAAAACAGCTGCATTGTGCTGCAGGCTCAAATCCTGCACAGCTATAATCTCTGGGACTCAAACGTGAACCAAACAGGATTATGCAGAAGGCCAGGATAATATTTAGTGTGAATTAAAGGTATGAGGAAAGGCACTTTTCTTTCAGGGTAAGTTACTTTTTTTATTTTTTTTTCCCCTGGTTTACGTTGCTCAATTAAGATCTCTGATGTGCTGAGTCTTTTTAAATAAACCATGGCAATAAATTTCTGTGCTGTGGAGAGCTATGTACAGCAGACCTCTTAAAATCAAATCTATTCTACAATAAACTGAAGTATCTCAACCCACTGCAGTTGTTTATTACTTTAAGATGCATGCTCTTTCTCTCTGTCTTAAATCATCCTGTACTTTACTCACTAACCTTTACAAGGTTGTTACTAAGTGCTATTAAACAGTGCAACTTTTTTTTTTTTTTTACTTTGCATAGGAGAAGTAATAATTCAACAGAACCAGATTAGGAAACATTTGGTCACCAGTAATTAAAAGCATTTAAAAAATAGTGTGACAGCATTAAAAAAAAAAAGTAAATTAAGGATCATTAAGCACATTATTCTGTTTCCCTCAGCAATATGAAGATATTGGTATTTTCTCACTTATTTCCTTACCTTGAATGTGAACAATTCTCTCATGCTCCAGACTTGAGTTGCCAGGGTGAGGTTCAGCCCAACAGACAGAGATCAGCACCAGAAAAAGTAGACTCTTCATCTTTACAGCCAAAAGAATCTTCTTCACTGTAAGGGCATCACACAGGGAGAGGATTGTGAATTTTTGGAATCCTTTTACAGTGTTGCACTGCACAACTTGTTCAAGCAGTGATCTTATGATTTTTTTTAATGTATTGAACCCACTCAGCTGACAGAAGTTACAGAAGTTAATTTTTGGGGCATGAATATTGGACCATTTTATTGTGGAGTTCAACTAAGCGAAGCTGGCAATCCAAATTTAACTCTGCCTGTGCAGAAAATCAACAAGAAAAAAAATAAATAAGTGCACAGACAAATATTCCTGAGCCCAACTCCTTCCAAGACCACACGTAAGCAGTACCTGTGTTTCCAAAGAGGCTCTGGTGTACTTTTGATTTTCCAGACCTACTCTAGGTCTGGTCTGCAAATACAATTAAAACAATCAAAGCTCTATCACTGTATCTCTACCCACTGCATGATGCAATCTGCTGGTGACAGGTTTTCAAGATTAAAACAATCTTCTTGTAGGTTTTGGCTTTTCCATCAAGTCTGCAGCTTAACTTAGCAGTCAGGGCGGCAAATTTGCTCCAGCTGAGCAGCAAAGATGACAAAACATTTATTAGGCTGACTAGGAAGATCAGCTTTACTTCAGATCCACTTACCACTTTAAAAGATGCCTAAACACACAATCAAATGTTTGAAACCATGCACAAAGTGGGTTAGAGTTGAATATGCTACCGCTGCAGTTGCCCTGATTGATTTTTCATTCATTTCCACCTAGAATGCTGACGCACTAACTGAGTGTGCCAGGTAGGGTCTCTGCAGTCAGCAGAGCTCAGCGCTGCAGGGAAAATCTCTGCCAGCCTCTGACAAGTAATTAGGCAAATGAGGACCTGAAATAGAAAAGGAGGCATAAAATAAAAGAGGTTTTGTGTGGAGGCTTTGGGCTGATGTTGTGTTTTATGGCTGTAGTTTTTATGAATCTGATTCCTTGAAATAAAAGGGAGTTGTTTCCCAACTTTGCCTTTCAAGAGAGTAGGATTTCCCCCACCCCCCATCATCAAATAGTTGTGGCATTATTAATATGATTTTTTTTCTCAAATGCAGAGGGATAATTATTTCTTTTTTTTTTTTTTTTTTTTTTTTTTTTTTTTTTTTTTTTTTTTTTTTTTTTTTTTTTTTCTCTATCAGAGCAAGAAACACATAAAATTTGCAGAGTAGTCAGTCAAAACCAGGATCTGGGTGTAAGTTTTGAAAGCAGTCCCCTACCCCCAAGCAGACACAAAACCTGAAGTGCTTCAAGTCCACATCTAAGTACTGTAACCTGAACCAACCTCTGCTGCAGACTGAAATGCAAAAAAAAAAAATGCTATTGCCAGTTTTCCATATCAGAACATGCACTTTTACTTGCCTGCCCTTCCATTTCTTCACAGCCAGCTTGGGTGGGAGCTCAAAACCAGCTCAGCATCCCTGAATCCTTCCTGTGGAGTGCCTAGAGGTAGGACAAGTGCTGGCTGCACTCTCTTTCCCAGGTGGTCCAGGCTCAGTAACTCAAGCCTCCGCGGCCACTCCCTCTTTCCTGGAAAGCTTGGGAGGCTGGTGACCTCCATCTGGGAGAGCAAGGACAGATGTGGCTCCCTCTAGAGCACATCAGCCCGAGCCTGGGCTCGGAGGGCCAGCTGGGTGCTCCTTCTGATGCCTTGGGATTTTAGTTTTCTATGTTTCAGCTCCTGCAGTGCACTGGTGCCCAGCTCTGAGCTGCATGCAGAGTGTCACCCACTGTCCTCACACTTTGCTCACACACAACAATCCCTCTGGGCTCAGAGCTCAAGGACACCCCACAGCCTCAGGCCCCAAAAGCACAAACAAAAGTGACTTGGGGGGAGCAAACTGGGGCTAAATGACTTCATTTAATTCATTTAATTGCAGGATTAACCCTGAGATGTGAGTGGACCCAAGTTAGAATTGTCTGAAACACTCTCATCCATTTTGGGTGTAGCCCCTGGGAGGCTTTTGCCTGCCCAAGGTGCACCTGTTGAAGACCTTTAATAAATATCCACTTTTATTCTGCCCATCTTGCCCAGCTGCTGCTCCAGGTGGCCGCCCCAGGGCTCCTGCAGGGTGGCACTGCTGGCCTGGGACACTCCCCTGTGACACTGCCCCTCACCAACCCCACGCCCTGTGTTTCCTCTCAGAACGCAAAATGCTGCAGCTTTGGGCTAGGGGGTGGGCTTTTTATTTTACTTTTTTGGCTGCTGGCTAACATGTGACATGTCTATTTTATTAATGATTTTTATTGATTTAGATGTAGCCTGTTTAACAAAGGAGCTGTGTTTGGAAGGCAAGGTCTGTGGGAGTATTCCCACCTCTGCCTGCAGCTTGGAGGCAAAACCTCTGGGCTCTGTGAGTGGGGAAAAGCCCACAGGGGCTCTGCAGATCAGCCTTGACAGCTCACTGACACTTTGACTTTACTTCTTGCCACAAATCTGCCCTTTTCTGTGGCACTGGTGGCAGGAAACAGCCTCAGGGACCTTTCTTGGGGGCATCCAGACCAAGCACAGGCAGTGAGGAAGATTCACCTGCCGGTAGCAGGGATGGAAAGCTCCATACGTGCCTCACCTCCCTTTCCTGTCTCCCTAAACTGATGGGGGAAACTCCTCTGTGCAGCACCATGCCATGGTGATTTCCAGAATAAACAATTTCGGGATGGAGGATACACCTTTTAGGGATATTTCCCTGTACCTCCAGGCAGGTAAAGATGGTTTTACTCCAGAGAGTTTGTGTGACAGCATCACACAAGCAGGGTGAGAGGCAGGCTGGTTCTGACCTTGAATTCTGCTTTTCCTTTTCCTCAGATCCAGCTGGACCATCCCCACATGTCACAGACATGGCAGCCTTGTGGCTACAGATCACCACGGGGTTTTGGTTTGGATTCTGGGGTGGGGATTTAGCCAAGCTGGTGGCATTTTGGATCTGTAAAAAGGCAGAGACTGTGCCACGTGTAGCAGCAGCTGGGGAAATGTGTGTGCCTGAAGTGAGGAACGAGCTGGTGCCACTCTCCTCCTGGGATTCCCCACGACAGGAACGGGGGCACCGAGCCAAGGATACATTACCAGCCCAAGAATCTGACCCCTGGTGCTTTGTAGGTTATCCAAAAAGCAATTAGCCAGAGGAATTGACATCCTCAGCCTCTAGCCAAAGCAATAGAACTCAGACTCCATTTCTGCAGCAGCCTGGGACAACCTCAGGGGGGACGTGATAGGTGTGGATGTTTTCATATTAAAATTAATAAAATCTTTGGCTGGGGCCAGATGATTTTTTAAATTTTATTTTATTTTTTTTTTATTTTTTAGGATGTGGTAAAGATTAGTCATACTCAGGAAACTCACAGTGGTTTCAATTACTGCAGTTTATGATTCTGCTATCTCCATGGACAGGCACGCAGAGAAGCTGGGAAGCAGTTTTAAAGGGAAAGAAGTTTTAAAGGGAAAACCTCAAGGCTCAGAGAGGTGTTCAAGGCCACTGTACATTCAGGGTTTCAATTCTCAGGAACTGCTCATTCCCAGATACATTTTGAGGCTCAGACATTAATCACCATTTTTTAATACTTACGTAGCCTTAATTCATCTACTACTGGCATATCTAAAAGGCTGTAAAGCACCAGTTTTTGTATTTTAACATCATATTACAAGAGTTTACAGCATGCTTTCAAGCAATTCTGCTGCATAAGTGACAAGCATCTCTCTGAAGGGCAGAGCACTGAAAAACAGCTTCACCTACCAATGTCTGTTTTGAATAGAATAACATATCTCTTGTTTACTTTTGCAGCTGCTGTCTAGCTGCAGAACATGCAAACATCCACTGTGTGAGGACAAGGGCCACCTACCTCAATATTCTCTCTCTGGCAGGAGTTAAAAGCCTCTAAAGTGGAAAGCTTTGTGTTCACAGGAGTTACTTTTCGTCTTATGTGAAGAGGTGATGATGTCTCATATCAAATGTTTGTTTCCGTGAGTTGGAAGAGCTGTGGAAGCCTGAACTGAAAATGGCACAGGAGGAACCCAAACTCCTTGGGCAGAAACAGGGACCCTCCTAATAAAACTTTGTACTTTTCTATGGAGCATTATAAACCCAGTACACTGAGGCTCAGCAAGTAAAGGAATCAGTGGCACATAAAGCAGGCAGCAGGATTAATAAAATCAGTCTTGATAATTTGGGGTTGAAATAACCCCCAGATCCATGGATTATTCACACCCATGCACCAGCCTACTGTATAACACAAGCCTTTACATGCCCCTCTCTGTGGAGCTCAGATCTGTCTGGGAGCTGGTGTTAAGCAGAGAGAAATATCCATTAGCAGAACAAAATATGTGTATTTTCAGGGAGATGGTGCCAGCAGCAGTAATGAAGGGTGTCTCATCTTCAGACCTGTCTGGTGGGTAATAGAAGAAGAAGAAGACCAGTCCAGGCAGTACTCACACACTCCCTTCAGCAGCTTTTCTTAAATCTGGCAGCTTGGAGCAGAACACTTCGATCCAGCTGATTAAACAGATTTCTGCTTGGTCCCAAGGCTCCTAAAGGTCAAATCTTATCTGTACATGTGGACCCCTGGGTTTTGGCAGCTGAGCCAAACCATGAGAATGGAATTCAGCTCCAGACTGTGGAGCACCTGAGCTATTTTGTCTGTGTGCAAAATGTTCACATCCCACTCAGAAGTCCAGACTATTGTCACAGTCAGTTTGTACCTGGTCAAGGTGGTCAGTGGAAGGGAGGTGTGTGTTTCACCAACCTAGGATGCCTTTTCCCCATTCATTTTTGGTTTTTAATAATCTCCACCTCCTCCAGAAACCTTTCATTCTCCAAACACAACCAAATATTCTTTTCCAGCTGAGGACTTGAGACCTCAGGTCACCAAATCTGATGAAAATCCATTGCCATGACTACCCTTACAATGCCTCCTCTGGATTCTGCTTTTTCACTTATTTTGCTAAGACAGCTCTTTCTCCTTGAAAAAGTCCCCCAGGATGATGGAATCAAGGCAGGACAGATTCACCAGACTGGTCCCCAAGCTAAATTGCTCTTGAAAAATAAAATTTTCTGGTGCTGTGGTGAAAAACAAAGAGCAATTGCTGGCATAGGAATGATAATGTTACATTCTCGATTAGGATGACTTAAAGGTCGCATTCCAAGGCCTTCCTATTCCTTGGTACTTCAGTATTTAAAGCAGTTTGTGAGGCTGTGTGAGATTTGGGGCCATCTCAGGTGGCAGACAGTCTGTCTGGAGAACAGGTTGTCATCGTGGCTCTCCAGCCATGGGCAGAACAGCTCAGTGCAAAAGCAGCATGACACCCCAAACACATCTGCAATCCTCTGGAGCCCAGTAATTTCCCAGGAGGAATGCTGATAAAGTCCTTGCAGAGAGAAAGAAAATGTCTTTAGGGTCTTTGATGTGCCTGGCTTGCACCAGATATGGAATTTATACCAGAATTTATTCCAGAAACTCAGGGTAACAGTGCTCCTCTCATGATTTGTAGGGTAGAGTCAAGGTCATGTGTCCTAGAAAACTTGGTATTCCCAGTTTTAAATACGATCAGGGATAAAGCAAATTTTACCCTGGAAGGAATGTTGTTCACTCAGAGCCTCCATTAGTTTTATTTCTTGAGTTTTCTTGGAGTTTTTATGGGTTTTTTTGTTTGTTTGTTTGGTTTGGTTGTGTTTGGTTTAGTTTTTTTTTAAATTTTATTTTAATAATGCTCTGAGTAAACATGTTTTTAGTCCAGGAATCTGGATGCTTTTCCTTGAAGTATGGCAGTGGGATGCCCTTTGATAACAAAGAAAGGCAAATTTGTTTTCTGTGTTATGAACTGGATCTATTTTTTGGCAGTCCCTTCCTCTAAACAAAGTTTTTAACTCAATCTCCACTCAGCAGCAGCCTTCAAAAAAATGAGAGCTGTCTTTCCAGACAGATTGTGTTTGTATTCTGATATTTTCTTCAGCAAAAAGCTCTTCTTGAGCATGCAAGCATGGAGGTCACTGGGAATCAGTAGAAAACTTGATCTCCCCCTCACTTTCTTTGTCTTTTAGCTGTATTTACAAATCTGGCTTTTCATCAGGGACTTTCTGCTCCCCAGGTCCTCTACAATTACCCTCATCTTTTCTTCAAGGTGATTCCTTGGTGGCAGGAATATTTCCCACTGCCCTGGAAAACTTCTGCAAACTCTCCTTGGGAATTTCTGCCAGGGTTTTGGTGTTTCTGGTTCTGCCTGTTCTCTCCTGCATGCTTGGGTTTCTACAGGGTCATAAATGTCTTAAATTTCCAGTGCTCTATCCCCCTGCCAAGGCTGGATAAAAGTTGGGTGCCTGTCCTCTTTAGATAGTTAAAAAGGAATAAATCTAATCTATCAAATAACATTAGGCAGTTTCTTACAAACTCTTAACTTTGTTACAATATGATTTTATTATTATCTATTATCTATTATTTTTATTATCTATAATCTATATATTATATATTAATTATTATTATTATTATCATTATTATTATTATTATTGTTATTGTTATTGTTATTGTTATTGTTATTGTTATTATTATTAATTGCTGTCTTTGGGAGCTTGAGCTGCCTTTCTGTGCCCACACTAGTTGTGCCAGATTTCATGCTTTAAACTGAATGGTTAGTCCAGACCACCCACCTTTTCTAATTGGGCAGACAGAATTTTTGAGGTTTTTCTGTGCAGTGAAAAGGCAAATAATTTACTGAAAGCCCATTCAGGCTGGTGGACATTTTGAAATTTAATTAATTAGGATGAAACTAGGGATATTTGAGTAGGGAGGCTCTAGGATTGATTGTTCCCACTGTCAATTTTCAGGCAGCTTAACACCAAAGCAGCACCACTCTCTAAATTCTGCCAGGCACAGCACCCAGGATGACGAAAAATGGGTTTTTTTCCAACTTGCAGTCCCATTTCACAGCTTTCTGTGGTGAGTGGTTGCTCCTCCCTCCCATAGCCCATGCCACCTTTCCCCCCAGAGACCTCCCATGCCCTCCCAGCCACTGAAGTTGGGGCTTTGAAGCACACCTGGAAGATGAATCTACACAATCTAAACCTTCTCCAGCTCCCACCAAGTCCGTGCATATCCTTGGTGCAAAAAAAACCCTGTTATTGCACATGGAAAAGAAAATGAGCCTCAAACACCAACCCCTGCTGAAAGGAGAGGGAAAAGTTTCTTTTCTGGAAATATGGGAAAAATTTAGTTAATTCAGAAGCAGACAGGTAAACCACCTACTGATACACCTTGCATGAATTCCGTGCCGCTGCGGGCAGCTGGCTCCCAAACACATTTCAACTTTTTGGCCACTCAGACTGAGTGGTCTGATCGTCACTTCAAATTTAGTCTCAGACTTTTAGCTTAGGAAATATTGTAAAAGTCATGGGAATGTTTGGGAAGTGTCCATGTAATGGGTAGTGCTCCGAGGTTTGGGAATGGGCCAGGTACTCTCTGTTTCCTCCAGGGGAGGTGCAGCATCTCCTTTCTGACTGTCCCACATTTAATGTGGGGGAGTCCCCATTCCTTCCCCCCTGCCATGCTGACTGTTCCAGCAATATAAAGATTAAAATTAAAGACATTAAGAGTGCTGTCACATCCTTCAAGGATACCACTCTGTGAGAGAGCAGATGCGCTGCCAGACTTCCTGAGCGGGAGCTGGTGCCAGCCTGCTGTAAGGAATTACTAGCGGTGTAACATTTTTGTCATGGGTCCTGGTGCAGAGCATAAAACAGGACTCCTTGTCCAGCCAACCATGAGAACTCAGTCCTGTCCTCCCTCTCTTCTTTCTTTTTTTTTTTTTTGTTCTTGTGGTTTGAGAATTGCACTGTCTGCACTCCCAGTGTCATTGAGAATGACTTTAAGAAGCCACTCACTTTCAAAAAGAAATAATACCAATGAGATAGTACCAATGATACAGTGATACATTGCCCTGCACACTTTCAACCTGAAGTTCCACCTTGAGTCACTGCTTCTGAGAAGGTAAACACTTTAGTTTTACAACAGCACAGCTTTCATCAAACATCTGCTCCTTACTGCAAACATACGTGAGTTTTCTTTGGCTATCTGGTGGTGAGGAATTGGCTGCGGGTGCAGCCAGATCAAAGCCATATGGGGATCATTTGTGAAAGCACAGCTCTTTCAGCAGTCTTTTTTAAAATTGAATTAATCTGCAGTCAATGGCAAAACACACTTTCTACTGAGATCAGTTGTTCTGCAGAGGGTGGAGGTCTCGGGGTCAGGCCGTGGGCTCAGGCTTTGGGGGGACATGAGTTCAGCCTGGAAGCTGGAAGGGGTGGGGAGGATTGGTTCTGTGTTCCTGAGCTCCCTCCTGGTGACACCATGGTGATGTTTCTTATTGTGGAAAGGAGTATTTTTAGAGTTAGTAGGAGCTGCAGTGTCGGTGCAGCGAGACTTTACCAGGAGAGATTTGTAATTCTTCGTGAGCCCACCACTGTAGGACAGAAACATCTCCACGTGCTGAGGCCCCGTGTGACAGCTTCTTCACACAGGAGAACACTCAGATATCCACTTGTGCCACTTCCCCCCCCTTCCCTGCTTTTCTTAGCTATCTTTTCATCATGGTATCTTAGGCCCCAGAACGCTGGAAAAACACATGAGTCATATGGTTGTTTAGCTGAAATCTTGTTAGCTGAATTCAATTGAAAGCAAATAATAAACACACTTAAGACTGTGAATGTTTGCAAGAAAGTATTTCCAGATAAAGACAACCCTTTCAAACTTTTAAACTAAACAGTGTCACCTCAGTATTATGCATACACTTTTTTTTTCTTGTTGTTGTTTTTTGGTGTTTTGTTTTGGCTTGATTTACAAAAGAATCAACAATTGCAAGAATACAACAAATTCAAACTACGGTCTGAGAACCACTTTTTTGTTTCGGGTCCAAAAATGCATGACTCATTTATTTAAAAGGGGAAAGAAAAAAAGAGAAAAAAAAAGAATTATTTGCTGGTTTACAGCAATGATAACAGAGAGTTACACAGTCATCCTTGGTCAGCCAGATGTGAGAAAGATGACAGAAATTAGTATTTCTTCAAAGGTCCAGACTCTCTATATCTGCAGTTGCAGATACTGACAGGGAAAGACTGCAGTTCTGCACTTTGAACTAAATAAGTGAACAGCAACACTAGAGAGAAATACGAAAAGGATTTACTGGGCTCAAGAGGAAAGAGCAATAACTTGAAAACTGATGTGCTGCAGAAATACCTCTGTGAGGGAATGGTTGGTGGGGGCACCTGAACAGTAAATGTGCCAGCAGTGGAGAAAAGCTTTAGCTGAGTTAGATCACATCAGAAAAGTTCTGATAAGGTGAAAAAGTGTCTAGAAAAGTGTCTTGATAAGGACTTGAAAAGGAAAGCAAAGAACTGTGTGTGACTCAGCATCAGGAATTATCACTTAGGATGGAGGAGGAAGACACTGGGTTTAAGGAGACAAAGAATTTTTTTTTTAATAAAAGTTGCTTTAGCTGTGCTAAAAGTCAGAACTTTGCCTCAGAGCATCAGCAGAAGAGCCCAGGGAAGGGAAGCAGCAATGTGGCCCCAGAGCTGGGTGGTTTTGGCTTCCTGGCCTCCAGAAGTGCTGAAACACAAGATTGAACTTCTGGCAACTGGGCTGGCCTGGAGCATCAAAGAGCTGGAGTGGCCACTGGGTTTCAGCATCACCTTGGCAATCTCTGCTCCTCTCCCAGCCACTGGCAGCACCCTCAGGCAGCTCCTGGGGATGGGGAGGAGGTGGCTCAGAGCTGGACAAGGCAGGGGTTTATTGCTGCCATCACAGGAAAGGAAAACCCGTTTATAAAAGGAGGCCAGAAGAACTTGTCTGGGTTAGTCTGGCAAAACACACCTCAGTAAGGTTATAATTGCTCTCTGTAAATACATCAGAGAGCAAATGCCAGAGAAGCTAAATACTTCAGCTAAGGCTTGGGAACAGAACTAGTGGGGCCATAAATAAGTTTAAGCTGGAAACTATATAATTTTAAGCTGTTGAAAAAACTTCCATGAAGACATTTTAGGGTGGAGGAAAGAAACACAGCTAGTTTTAGATCAGAACTTGCTTGCTCTATGAGAAACTGTCTCAGATGAAAGGGATTGTGGATAGGAGAGCACTGGGTTATGGCACGGGGTATTCCTTTTGTTAATTCTTCTTTACCTGATCTTTGGCAAAAAAACCCTCAGTATTAAGTGGGTCAATCGATTCCTACTTAAAGCATAATTTTTTTCCTTCCCCCTCATGACAGGACCGAGCTCTCCTGGCTGATGATTTTAATGACACAACCCAACTCATTCAGACAGATCCTCCTATTGATCCATGCAAAGCCACAAACCTGTTCCCAGTAACTCTCAGCACTTTCCTCACCTCTGGGCTCCTCTCACCGGGTCTGACTCCAGCAATTTCCCAAGTGGACTCCTTGCTTTAAGCAGCAGCCCCCCTGATAAGGGTCATTAGATACCTGCAAATGAAGTGGAGGCACTTGTGGCTGAAGTGCCTGGCCACGCGGGAGGTTTCTGCCTGCCCGCTGCAGAGCGGTGCAAAATGTGAACACAAAAAAATACCTGTAACTTTTTAAATCTGTTTTTCTGATTCTGCTTCACTTCACACCTGGATTTCTCGGTCTCCTCTGAGCTGAGCTCCTTTGGGATCCTCCCTCACAGGGAATCCCATTTATTTCACTTCTCTTGGTCAGGGAGAAAACTCCAGAGCTCGTTAGGATCTCATTTCTTGTGTTTATTAAGATGTTATCAAAGGACTTGGCAGGTCTCTCCAGACTTTCTGCACAAGTTCAATTCACTGCAACCTGGCTCATTTTGGCTCTGATGGCACAAAATGGCCCTGAACTGCACAGCCTTTTTATCTTTATACTTATTCTTATCCAATTAACAATAGACACATGTATTATTTTTCTCAATGACCCAATGACCCAACACCTGTGTGCTGCACTGCGACATTTTTCATCTAATCACCAATACTACCCAAAAACATCTAGAAGAAAATGAAGAAGAAAGAAGAATGAAAAAAGACAACACCTTAAATCCTCCATCTTGTGTTCTACTCTCTAAACTCCTTTAAACTGCAAACATTAACTTTTTCACCTAATGATTAAGAAAACTCTTTAATCTACACACTCACACTTTTAGCTTTTCTATCTAACAGTTGTTTCCATGTATCACCATGAAAACACGCCCATAAATTTCATCTTACATGAAATTCAGTGTTCTCCTGGATCTCAGGCACCAGAGACAAGGGCTCACCCTCTGTGTCTCAGACTCCAACATTCACCCCTCATCCCAGAGGCATGGCAGAAGGAAAGTGAAAAAAGTTCTGTTTCCACTCAGGACCTCTAAGACTGACTCAGGGTATTAAGTTGTGAAAATAATTTCAGCACAGGCCTGTAAATCAAAGGTGGAAGATGGAAAAAAAGAATAAAATATGCAGGAGCTGCCCTGAACAAACCACCCTGGTTTAACGTCCTCATTGTGGAAAACCACAATGGTGAGTGAACAAATCTGAGAAAACACAGAGCAGAGGATTACCTGGGTGATTTGCAACTTCTTGATAAAACCATGATGCAGAGAATATCATGGCAAACAAAAACCTCTTAAGGTTCAGGCATATGTGTAAGTATAAAGGCTTGCAGAGCAGGCAGTTTGGTGCACCTTGTACAATTAAAAAAGTGCATCATATTTTAAGTTCAGACATAACCAGATGTAGGAGGACATGACTGAAGAGTCTATGTCTAGGAAACCCTTTCTGAAGGAGAAAAGTGACATAATATTTGAGAAAACAATGTGTGGAAATCCACAAACAGGAGAGAATTGAGTTTAGCATACACAGGGCTTGAGAGAACCAAAGTCCAAGGACAGGGTTTAATTTGTAGAGTTGTGAAACAGAAGACATTTAAAAAAAAAAATAAACCACAAGATTGATGTAATTGGTAAATTAACTGGCTTGGGACTTATTTTTCTCTGCCAGCAATATCTGCTGGCTTGTGGTCAGCCCTGAAGATAAAGTGAACCTGCGCAGATTTCAGAAAAACAAAACAAAACAAAGCAAGACAAACCAAAACATTAACCCAGCAGCAGGTTTTCTTGACAATCTCTGGACTGGGAAACTCAGTTATCAAGGGAATTGTATTGATTTGGTTGAAGCCAGACAAGGCCATATGCTTGCTTAGTCAACAAGAATATCCACGTTAGCAGGCTGAAAATGAGTTGTGTTTCAAGGATTAAATTAACAGCTAATGGATAGGATTCACTTACTTTTTCCTGCAAGTTCCTCCAAACTTAGTTAATTACAGGGATCAGCAGTTGTACAGTCATCCAGAATAAACCCCAGGCTTTGGTCTGGCCTTTCATGTCCTCAGGACTATGCAGGCTCTTTTTCTACTTCACAGGCATTATTCCTGGTTCTCCACAAGCACCTGGCAGGGCTTTAAACACCCTCCAGTCCAATTCCTCACCCCTGAGGGGGAGCTGTGCTCCTGGGGCAGGGATTGTCACGCTGTGACATCCCTAAAGCAGACAGGGATCTCTCACAAAGATAGACAAGACAGAAGGTCTGCACTCCTCCTGCCTATTTTGTTGGAATAGATATTCTTTCCTTAAGTAGTTACAGGTGGTCACTGGACACAGGGCAAGGATGCTTTTGCCTTGACACACTGTAGCCATCCTCTATTTTAATTTTAATTTTTTATTTTAATTTATTTTATTGTTATTTTAATTTTTATAGCTATATTTATTGTTATTGCTATTGTTATTGTTATTTTCATTGTTATTTCTATTTATTTCTATTTCTACTTCTACTTCTAATTCAGTTACCAAAGCTTACACCAAACACCTGACCCAGACATGAAGGGACAATTTCCCTGGTGAGCTCCACTCCCTGCAAACAGGGCTGTTAAAAATGTGGCCTGGGGTGAAGAACCAAAAAGCACTGGGAAAAAACGCATCTCCAAAACTGCCTGAAAGGAGATTCCCTGCCCAAAAGTGCCGTTTTTGTAAAAAGAATTGGTTTCCCCTTTGGTGTGCTAATGGCAGGGGTGGTAGCCACTAGCCCCCACTCCCCCAAAATAAAGAGGGGAGAAGAGGAGGATCTGCTGAAGATTTTCCAAAAAAAACCTGGTACTTCTACCCATTTCTTCCCAGTCAGCACTATGGAAAACTTGCCATTTTTCTCCACAGCCCAGGTAGCATCACCTGCCCCAGGTGTTGCTCAGACCACCAGGGATCTGTGCATCATCAAGGCTTATCATTCCCCTGCTCCTTTTTTTGTTAGGGCTGCGATTTTTCTACCAGGAGCATAAATTATCAGACACATCAGCTGAGGTACTGACTCCTGCCTGGGCCAGCTTTCATCCCAGTGACATGTACAAATTTCCCCAGCTACAAAAAGTGCAGAGCATGTGGGGTGTGGGACCCCACTCCTGGGTCTCTCACTTACCAGCAGCTTAAATCTTGAGGGGTCAAGCTCAGCTTCATTCCCTCCTCAGAGGCCACAGGCACCCTGACACCCAAATGCCGGGTTTTGCACTCTAAATCCTGTTCTCCAGGCTGTTTTGCCAGGGTTTTTAAAGAGTCAGATGGTGGGGGGGTTAAAAAAAAGAGCCCCAAACACCCAAACCTGTCCCAGTGCATAAACCATCCCTAGCACAGCTCCACCTCCCAGCCTGAGGGCTGCTAACAGTCCTGGGAGCTCTGCTAATCCCTAATTAAGTTTAATCTACACTGGAGAGGGTTTGTTGATTTAGCTGGATAGGTAGGGAGATGCTGACAGGTTAGTCCTGGTGTAGGCAGAGCTGTAAGAGGCGGGGGAAAAGCCTCCAAGAACATAATTGGTAGCAGTTGGTGAGCAAAATGAATGCTCATTGTAGAAAGAACGTGCTTTTCTGAATATTACACATGTATGGATGGCCATCCCAGCTTTGGCTGTTGATAACACCCTGAAAAAGCAAGATATGTTTTTGGCTGACGTGGCTGCACCAGTAAAAGCTGGTTAGAATAACCAGGAATTTGTTCTTTCTCTCTCCATTGATGCCTACAGGGAGGGGAAATAACCAAACACAAAGCCTGCAATGAAATAATTTCCCTCTGTTTTTCACTCTTGAAGCATCAATATATGCTGTTATCTTCTCTGGAGGAAGAATGGCTGCTCCTGCAGCTACTCTGGGTGCAGGGCAGAAATTGAATGTTTACTTATAAACTATTAACCTTTTGTTCTCTGGGACTGGAATCTCACAGGATGGGCTTGAGCAGACCCCAGATGCAACCCCCATGCCCACCCCTCCTCCAGACCTGTGTGATGGGTAACCTGTTCCTAAAATAAATCACTCATGTACAACAGCTGTTTCAGCCTTCTCACAGGGAACTGCACGTCCAAGGGGAGAATATCTGCTCATTTTAGGTTTATATGTCAAAAAGTGGTAAAGAAAATGCCACTGACAACAGAAAATTAGAAAATATTATTCCATAAGTTGATGCATGAGGGCAGTCACAGAAAATATACTTGTCTTTTGGTCAATTTAAGGAATGGATACTACCTGCAAAGCAGCTTCCTGTAATTAAAACAAAATTATCTGAGAAGCACAAATGTAATTGAGGAGCTTTTTAATAACCCAGTCTCACTGGAAAGGCTGCAGACAGTAGAAATCTCTTCACCAAAAAATCAGGTCATTTCTCTAATTAGACCTGACACAGATGTAGGAATATGCATATAAACCCTGCATTCAGTGAAGATAAATTCCTCACCTCCAACGTGCCACTAAAAGATTACACCACACAGAATTAATGCCTTTGAGCCCTGCTGTTTTAATCCCAATTTTATACCCACGCATCTTTTGAGATGCAGCCACGGGTCTGTTTTGTATAAACGCAGAGCAAGGGCCATTTTCCTCCTGCTTCCAGACTAACTTGAGGCATTTGTCTTTGATCTTTGCTGGTGTCAGGATGCAACAATCCCTGCCTTCAGACACCAGAGGCATTCCAGTCCCAGGGAGTCACAGTGTCTCAGATGTGCTGCAGGGAAAATCAATTAAAGAAACCTGATACCTTCTCTGCTGTGGGACGGGGACAGCAGTCGTGGCAACAAAATGAGTTTGTTTTTAATTTTTACTCCAAGAGTGTGGGCGAGGAGCTGGCAGGGGGCGGGGAGAACAGTTTTTGAGCAGCTGATTGGGATCCCAGTCTAATGATGGAGTGAGAGGTGAAGGGGGAAACCCAGACCAGGTGAGGAAGCGAGGATGTGCAGGGGGTGAGCTCCTTCCCTCACTGTTACTGATGCACTGGGTGACCTCTGCTGCAAAGGCTCTAAAGTCAGATGCTATTTAAAAGCTCAGAAATTCCCCTCGTTATTGCTATAAAAGGACTGCCACACGTATTTGATGAAGGATTTCGTGTTGGTCATAAGAAAAGACAAAAAAAATAAAAAATAAAAAGTAGCCCAACTTTTGATGCTAGTCTTCCACTCCAAACACCTCTGTTTAAATGTCTCAAATTAGATTTTGTTGGAAAAAAGGTACTGGCACACACATAACCTGACATACTTTCCATTATAAACTCATTTCTACTATAAACTCCGAACATAAAAGCTATAAATAGCACCTCCACTACAACTCAGATTTTCCTTACGCGCTCTGAACTCAGAAACAACACTTGGGCTTCAGCTGATTTCTTTCCTTATAGTTTTTTTTATAAATAAATTCTAGCATTAGCCTATTTTTTATTTTATTTTATTTTATTTTATTTTATTTTATTTTATTTTATTTTATTTTATTTTATTTTATTTATTTATTTAAAATAAGATTTTTAGAAGAAAATATTTTCTGCCTTGCTCTTCTGGGGAGAAGGGATGTGTTTGCAGCTCAGGGAGGGAAACAGAGCAGTTCCCTGCTGTCCTGTGGCAAAGGAATCAGCAAATCCCAGGAAGAAAAAATCATCTAGGACTAAGGCTCAGGATCCAACCTCTCTGTGCCCTCTTCAAATTTCTGCAGCTGTTAAGCACCTATACTTACTCAGTTAATTTTAAATTCTGCCAAAATTATATATATATATATATATGTATAAAAATATAAAAATATTATATATATATTATATACATTATATATATTTTTATATATTTTTATTTTTTAATTATTTTTTTCTTAATCTTTCTTCAGGTTTCCTTCCCTTCATGAGAAGTTGTAAATATTTCACACTGTCCTCCCATCTGTGTGTTGCCCTCCTTTCAAAAAGACATTTGGCTGGAAAAGATTCCCAAAATTCTCATTTCTTGTGCTTGCATGTTAAGGATATAAGTGAATAAAATTTAACAACCTAGCACCCACTAGGACATCTAGACATGGTTCCTCCAGATGCCCTAAAACACCTGGGATAATGCTAAAACCTGAAAGAAACCGTGAAAAACCTGAAAAAAAATACTAAAAAAAATCTCCATGGAAAAAAAAAGAAAATCAGCCGAAAAAACACAAACAAAAAAACCCCCAAAAACAAAGAACCCCACCAAAACCCAACAAAACCAACCAACCAAAGAAAGGAACCCAAACTAATGAAAATATTTCTGAAGCATGCAAAGGTATTTGAGACTTCTGGGTTTTAATATTTTACAAGGCTGAAGCTGTGAAGGCCCAGTTTTCCTTTTGCTGGCCATGAGAACAAAATGGAAAAGTGATTTAATTTTGTAGAACTGGCAAAGCACTCCAGTGGGTGCTGTCAAAGATAAATATTGTCTGGTTTTCAGCTGGCAAAAGGAGAGGTTAAGCAACGCTGTCTATGGTTCTTGGTCACTGAAGCAAAGATATTAATTTCACAAGAGACATCTTGTGACAGCTGCAAATCCAAGAAACATTTTCAGCTGTTGCAAGGTAGGTGGGTGAATATCCTGACCTGAAAATGTTTTCTGGCCAAGGGTTCCTTGCTGGTCTGCTCCTCGAGTCTCGTGGTGGCTCTGTGCAACACCTCAGAGCAGTGCACAGCACAGTCATGGCACAGAAAATTGGGTCTGTGGATGGATATTTAGGATTCTCTGCACCGTGGATAAGTACAGGAAAAAAAATCACAAGATTTCTCTTCCATTTGAAGCTGCTAAAGGTGTTCCAGAACACCAGTTTTAATAAAAAAAAAAATCTAAAAAAATTATGCAAATATATATAATTATATTTATAATGTATAATTATATATAATGTATAAAATATAATAGTTAAAATATAATATATGATATATTATATAATATATAGACAATATATATAATATTTTATATATAATATATAAAATATATAATAATATATATCATATATTATACATTATACATAATATATTATGCATTATACATTATACATTATACATTATATATTATATATTATATATTATATAGTATATAGTATATACTATATACTATATACTATATACTATATACTATATACTATATATCAATAAAAATATAAATACTATAAATTACATAGATATTATGGTTATATAAATATATAGAATATATTTAATAGCTATTATTTTATTTATATATTTATTTTATATGTATATATGTATCTATTTATATATTTATATATGTTTATTTTTATATATTTATATATAGATATTTTAATATTTATTTTAATACTTATTTTATAGATATATTTTATTTTTATTATTTATATCATGAATTTTAACTTCATGATATAAATAATAAAAATTTATTTTTATTATTTATATCATCTTATAATCACTTAAATCACTTGCTGCTAGCTGCCATCTCTCTTTTGGCATTTAAGATGTGGGGATGGAAAAGCAAATTTGCAAGAACTGCACATTATGTTCATGGTTGTGAAGAAATCCTTCTGAAGATGAGCTATGGTGAGGTTGCTGGAGGCAATTGCAGTATTCTGCCATCTCCCTGAGAGTCCCACAGCTCCCATTTGTTTCAAAATGTGAAATTATAATGTCAGAAGTGCAGCAATTGCTGTTTAAATGCAACACAATTAATGCCTTCATGAGGAATATCTTTTCCAAGCTGTTATGTCCAAGTCCACGTCGGCTTCCCTGAAACCCCAAGGCCAGAAATGTCCTCCACCACCTGCTAAAATCTGGAAAACCCCAAATTGCCTAAATTCTGTGGCATCCCCTATAAATAAAGCTGATCTTTACTTTGTGACATCTTTTATCGAGCACATACCCACAGAAAAATCAGCAGAGCAAGGGGACAGCACATGAAATAATTTTACCTGCTTTGAATAAAAGCACCTAAAATCCTCCCCCTATAAATCAGTAGTTTCAGAGGCTATCCATATTTTAACGGGAAAATGGAGTCAGAAAACCAAAAGAAATATTATTGGCCTCTGAGTCAATGAGTCAGAAGATATTAGCATACCCAACCCTCACTGTAATTACTCAAGATTTTTCAGGCTGCTGTATTAACCTTTAGAAAAGTAAATAGCGGAGAGCTGCATGACTAATTTCAACAAAGCTTGAGCCAGAACTGCTTTTCTTTGTCTTCCACAGAAAGAGAAATAACCTCATTGCTCCAGGCAATTTTGACCAGATTCTTATTTTAGTTTTACTCATGTAGACATTTATGTCTTGGTAAAGTAAGTGCACAGCATCCACATACAGAATGTCTCCAGCAAAGTGAATAAGGAGGGGTTTCCTTTCATTCAAAAAACCACACTAATTTCCATATATGATCTCTATTTTTATATGTATTTTTTTAAGTTTTAATTTTGATCGCTGTTGTCATTTATAGGTGACAAACTGCGTGAATCTTATGTAGGTTTTTCCCATTGTTTCCACATCTTCCCTGTGTAGTTTGTTGTATTTTTTCCTAGATTTTTTTTTTCCTCCTAGATGATTCCCAGTGCTCTCAGGCAGTCTAGATCCTTTTATTTCACCACCATTTATTTTCACTGTGATCTGTAACACTCAGACATCTCTCCTGTATTTAAAACAATAACTATTTGAAGCAGGACAGAAGGTGGTAGCCCAAATCAATATGAGTGCTGAGAACTTCTCTGTCTTCTGAAGGAATTGTTTGCTTTGGGCTCAGTGTCTGTGATTCAACATCTCACCAAAGCTCACAGACCCTGATGGAACCACGATTTTGCACCAAAAATACTGAGTTTGTATATATAAAAGGAAAAGTGATATGGTACCAACTGAGCAGAGATTGAGGATAGGGATGTACTTTCCATGCAGTTCCTCTGGATTCCTTCATTTTAACCCCTCCCAAAGCCACTGGAGATGGCCAGGATCAGACTTGCAGGAAGGCCCTCCTGGGACAATGTCACAAGGAGAAATAAATACAGCCCTGAAGATGAGAACCATAATTGGCCTTTGCTTGACCGAGCTGGCTGCACAGACACATTTTATAGGTGACTCTGTGCCACCAGCAGAGAAACTGCTGAGGCTGCCTACATGAATATCTGCATCTTCACACCCTCCCTCTGTGAACAGAGGAAGTTTTATCATCTCATTTTGGTAGGTGGAGGAATGAAGGACTAAGAGCCTCCAACTTATTTAAAGCCAGGGAGGGATTTAGGTCTGGGCACGGGGCTGAAACAATGCTTCACCAGCAACAGTAAAATATCCTTACAGGAAAACTTACAGCCACTCAGCAATTCCCTCTCTCCTATTAGAAGCAACACATAATTAAAAGCCAACAATTAATATTAGTTTTCAGGTGCCTGAATCTGAAATTGATGCTGCGCTAGGTTCTCTGCTGGCGCAGCAAGTCGTGTCCTCGGAACAGCGAGGAGCTGGGACGGCAGTAATGACTCCCTGCAAGTCCTGAGTGGGCTCTCCATCATGCTCTGGGATGTTGTGAGTGACAATACAAAGCAAGATATGTGTGACTTACAAAGCAGCAAAGTGCTGGGATCCAGCTTTTCTGTGAAGTTCCAATCACCCCGGTGTGTTCTGTGAGGTCGCAATCACCCCGGAATTCCTGCAGCGTGGGAGCGATAAACTGCATTGGAGGGATGCAGCAAGCTCCTGCTGCATAAATGGTCTGATCTGTGTCTATCCTCTGCAGGGATTGCATTGCAGGAGAAATGAATAGATTGAGAATGAATAAATAGATTTTATTTCAGGAGGGGGAAAGCAAAGGCGGCTCTGTGGGCTCATCCCTCACTGTCCCAGCAGAGCGCTCCGTGGAATACATTGGGATGGAATATGTGGAATATTGGGATGAAATGCAGCGCTCCAAAAGGCTCTCCCAGCACTGAATCAAGCACCCACAGCTTCCTCAAGTCAGCCTGGAGGATCAGCTCAGTGCTGGAGGATTGCATTAAAGGTCAAAGCCAGGAGCAATTAAGGGCTGGGTGATAGGAAATGGAAGGCTTGATCGGGAAAGTGCAAATGAGCCTCGTGCTTTCTGTGCTGTGTCCTGCCTTCCTTCCTTCTCCACATTCAGTTAAACACAGTTATAACAAGACTTTTAAACATTTTACAGCAGTGCCTAGAACTCACAGAAGAGCTGAGCTTCCTCCTCACACCCCTCTGTCCTTGGAGGAAAAAGCAACACCATTATTTTGATATATTTTGCTTTTTCCCCGCAATTTTTACCCTTCTTCCTTTTTCCTTGAGAGGCTCTAGAAAAGGCTGCTAAACTAGAGGTTTGGCAATGTTTTGTCCAATATCTTCTCCTTTTCTATTCTTTATTCTCCCCAGTTTACTCCTGCAGTTGATATATTTGAACTTTCCACTGTAAGCACAAAGAGACTTTTCCTACTGGGAGTCAAGGCTCTTATCTGATATCATGGCTTCAAAACTGATGACCTAATAAAACAAACCCACAAAATGTTCTGAGAATTTCTGTTTTGTTTTGTTTCAATGCTTTCTAGGCCATCTGCCATATTTAAGCTTCCATGACAGAGGAACATGAACCAAATTTTCCTTGAGGTAAAACCACTTCTATCTGCTGTGTGTTTCGTTGTCCTTGCTGAAGTCTGGGAAGTACCCAGCAGAGAATCAGAATTTCCTTTTCCATGAAAATATGTATCTTAAAAACCTGAGAATAAAAAGTTATGGCTGTTGGCTAGAGGAGTGTTTCATTTGTCCTTTTGCTCATTTTAATTTGCATGTTTTCACTGAAATTGCAAACACCTAGTTGCAAAATAAGAGGAAATAAGAGGAAATCTTTCTTCTGGTTTTCCTCCAGATAACAAATTTCCATCTATAAATTTCCCTGATAATGGAATTGTGACTCCATGGGCAAAAGAGCCAGTCCTCACAGCTGGCACAAGCAGAAAGCCAAAATACATTGAACCAAGATCCCGCATTTCCAGTGACTTTGGGTCACAGTTTGGGGAATATTCAAACCTGATACAAAAAAACCAAAACCCCAAAACAGCCAACCAAACAAAACAAAAAGCCAACCCCCACAAAAAAACCCACAAAAAACAAACAAACCAACCCACAACACAAAACAAACAAAAAAAAAAAAAAGAAAAGGGAAAAAAACCCATCAGATTTGCTGTTTGGTGTCAAAGGAACTCAAAGATGGTGTGGTTCCATTTCATACACCCCCAACTCTCTCTTCAGATATTTTTCAGGGTGAGCTCTTGCCCTCCACCACGTGGTCACCATTTTTACACCTGCAGCCGTAATACTTTGTTTTATTTTAGGTGGTAAACTCAATATAAACTGGAAAGTTGCTACTAATACATATATATAAGCATAAAACTTGTCATTCGTCATTCCATGGTGGTTTCTGAAGTTATGATAATGAGGAGCTGATGAATATCATTGTGTGTGGAAAAGGGGGGTTGTTGTCTGACATGATTTTTCTTTGCACACTGCAAGTCACAGGAATAAAGAGATTTGCTGGAAGTTGTAATCAGCTGGAAGTAAAGCCACATTTCCCAGAACAATGCCAGGAAAAGGCTGAAGTCCAAACAAACAAATTGCAATAATTCAGTAATGATGCAGAAATCAACCAGCATTCCTCAGACAGGAAAAGAATCTCTACCAAATCATCAGATGCAGCAAAAAAATTAAGTCACTCTTAAAACATGGCTTGACAGAATCTGTGTCTCCTGGTCTGGAAATAAATGTCTGTGCTTTCTCTTGACACTTAAAGAGTTTTCCCTAAGTGTGGCAGTTCAATTTTTTATAGGCAACCATTATTCTTTGGAAAAGTCCTGTTTAAGGGACATTATATCATAATTCTCTGCATAATTTGCTGCTTGATAGGTCTTGAAGAACAGTAAATCTGAAGTTCCTATCAACTTGGTATTCCAAATGGATCACTCAGCACAGTTCACAAGTGAGAATGCCTCTTCTGTCTCAGGTTTGCAGAATGTGATTGAAAATAAATAATTTTCAGGTTTGGAGTGTTCAAATGAGTTCTGAAGTCAGACTGAGGTGAACTGTTCCTTTAAATATCTTGTATTTTAATAACTTTGTTCAAGAGCAGAGTTATGATTTGGGCCACAAAGTGTGAACTGTCATTTGTGTCTTTAGATTTTGTTAAATGTTTTCCTGTTTTTTTAGATGCCCAAGTGTCTTTGTAGGTTGTTCTATTGGTGTCTCAGTTTTCCAAAATTCTGTTTGGTGAAAACATTATTTTCCTTTTTTTTTGTTTTTTTTTTTGTTTTTTTATAATTTTAATTTTATTTCTCCAGCAAGGCAAAACCATTTGAACTTCGAAGGAAAAACAATTCAGGTCTCTTCCTACTTTACAATTTCTAAAAAAGCCTTGCATATTTTCTATTCCCTTACCCAAGCCACTCATGACAACCTTGGAGGGTTGTCCAGTGCTGTCTAGCCCTGGAAAAATTCTCATTTGAAACGTGTTTCTGCTGTCACCATGAGATTTTTATTTCCCAACCAGTTCTGAGAACGTGTCACAGCAGTTTTGTCCAGGGAACCCCTCCCCAGCCTGCTCGTGAGGATTTTAAACTTGCCCTGCTCTTCTGCCATCCTGATGGGATTTAAAGTTTTTCCTAGGAAAAGCTTCCTTTGATCAGAGCAGAACTCAGGGTAAAGTGCAGATGGAGCCAGCTATGAAGGTTGCTTGGGAGAAAAAATAAAAAATTAAGATAATAAAAAATAATT
>NC_031799.1:72628200-72635841 GCF_001522545.3 Parus major | reverse complement strand
AAATAAAAAATAAAAATATTAATAAAAGTAAGAATTAAAAATTAAGAATAATAAAAATGAAACAATTAAAAAGAAAAAATAATAAAAATTCAAAAAATAATAAAAACCAACAAAAATTAAAAAATTAAAATTAAAAAAAAATCTGCATGCTTCTCGTAGCCTGCTCATGGGGGAAAACACATGAAATGCCTGGAAACTGGGAGCAACAGCTCATTCATTGGCTGCAATTGCTACATCAACAACAACAGCTGAACTGCTCCTGCTTTTCCAGATGGGAAAAATCTAGAAAAGTCTTGGGAGATCAACACCTTTGTTGTTTTCTCCTGGTTCTTGGCTCACAGAGATGGCCATGAAGTCCCCACAGCACAACAAAACAACATGGGATATAAAATAAAATTGAAAAAATTAAATGAAATTATAAAATAAGATGAATGTGACCAGGCACACCAGCACAGGCTCCACCAGACACAAAGGCACTGCTCTTACACAGCTCTTAGAATGATTTAATTCGGAGAAGAACTTCAAGATCATCAAATTTATTTGCAGTGCACCAGGGTAAATGGGTTCTAATGGAACCAATCAAAGAATAAATACAGCACCAACTGGAAAAAAACCCAACATAACCCAAACCAAAAGACCTCTCTGCCTGCTTGACTCGATGATAAAAGCTGAATCATGCTTTGTGCAGACATGTAATCAAAGCTACTAGGGAAACAAATCTCAGAGTCTCATCAAAACCTGACATTCTGCTTCAGATATCTGAAAATCCAGAAACACAGTTTTTCTGGGAATAACAGTGTGGGCATAAATCCTTAAGGTTAAACGTGAAATTAAAATCCCAGACCTTCCCTGCTGCGTGTGCAGCACCTTGGGTGCCAGACAGGCTGAACAGGTCACCTCAGGCCATGATCACAAGGTGGTGGCACCGTCTGCTGCAGCTCAACCAGGTGTGCAACACTGAAATTTCAGCTGCCACACATCCTGTCACTTTATTTCCCTCTGATATGGTTCCTATAAATCTCTTGATTTGCCCCAGAACTCCGGTGTTTCTGCATTTTTCACTGTGATTTCCCTATTTGGAGGCAGCATTATTTTTATGTGGCTCAAGGGTGGTTTTGTGTTTTTTTTCCCTGAAAATATGTTTATGGAAAAGAAGGAAAAAACCCAACCAGCAATCACATAAATACATTGTAGCAAGTTAATGGGTAGATGGGTAGTTAGCTTCAACTGGACAGTTTGGGAAGTTATTTCAGCAATGAAAAAGTTCTTTTTTTCCTACATTAGTGATGTCCTCCTTCCACAGGTGCAGGACTTGATTCCTCCAGTCCTTGCAAACGTGCAGAGTTTTGCTCAGTGCTTTATTGGCACACCTTAAGGGTACTTATGTCTATAAAACTGAACAGATTTGCAGCTGGGGGCTTTGTCAGCTGCTTCCTGATCAGCCACGTGTGATGCCACGCATGCAAAGAGGTGAACAGTTTTATTCACTGGGGCTTGTTTGAGTTTCTGTTGATTTCACCAGGTGAGTAATGTTGATTATCTGTGTTTTTTCTGGAGCAGAACCTCACGGAGCAGTGGATGCACACAGGCTGCCACTGCTCCCTGTGTGCAGGCAGCGCTGCAGGGAAGGAATTTGGAACATTAAAAAGTGTTAATCACAGTGGATTTAGGTATTCCTCAGCTCACCAACCTTTGTAGACACAATTTAGGTACCAGGTACGGCGACACAAGCGGTGCAAATTAAGATATGACACACAAAAAAAACCCTTAATATACCCAGAGAAAAACTGATCAACCCCAAATTTCAGCTGTCCCCAAGTGACTCCACGGCAGGGGAGCTGGAAATAGATCACCTTTAAGTTCCCTTTCCAGCCCAAATCATTCTGTGTTTCTGACTTCTGTTTACACTGCAGCAGTTTGAAACTTTTTGCTTCTTGAGATTTCTGTCAAACCCATTTCCAACCTAACCTGCCTCCATGGCCCACATTCTCCTCCTAGGCTGCATGTGTTTAAGGCAGAAGATATTAATGGAAATAATAATGATGATGATGATGATAATGATGACAATAATAATAATAATAATAATAATAATAATAATAATAATAATAATAATAATAATAATAATAATAATAATGATGATGATGATGATGATGGAAATATCGTTAATTTCTCAAGATAGTGGATCTCCTGCAAATGCCAAGATGGCATTTTTTTGGAGCAAGACCCAAATATCAGGGGACATTCTTCTGTCTTGTGGCTTTTTTCTTTTCCTGCATTGCCAAGCCACTCACGACACAGATTTTGCCCTGGTGGGCCCTGCTCTGTGTGACTCGGTCCCAGGAGAGGCTCAGTGGCCTTGCAAACACTCTCATTATTAAGTTTTTTTATTATTTTATAATTTTATAAGTTATTTATTTTATTTTATTTCACATTATTTTCTATTGTTTATTTATTTATTTTTCTTTGTTTCTTATTTATTGTCTTATTTAATTTAATTTAATTTATTTATTTGTGTTTATTTGGTTATTTAATTATTTATTTTTCTTTCTTATTTATTTTTATTTTATTTGTTTATTTATTTATTTATTATTTTATTTGTTTATTTAGTTATACATTTATTCTGTTACATTATTTATATATTTTTTTATTTCTAAATTTATTTTTATTTATTTATATATCATATAATTTATCTATATTATAATATACAATGTTATTATATCATTTTATTTATTTATATATCATATAATTTATCTATATTATAATATACAATGTTATTATATCATTTTATTTATTTATATATCATATAATTTATCTATATTATAATATATAATGTTATTACACAATGATATTTTATTAAATATTAAAATAATTAATTTATTTATTACTCTAGTTATTGATTAATTCATTTATTTTTATTTTTTATTATTGTGGGGTTTTTTTTCCCCTTGTGATTCCCAGCACCGGGCTGGGCAGAGCTGAAAGGGAAGGTGAGTCACCTGTGAAAGCCCAGGGCTGGGTCTCTCAGCTCATCTGCTATTCTGATATTTCTCCCCCCATGGTGCTTAATCCCTAAACTTTTCCTGATTAATGGAAAAGCAAGCTTTAGCCATGAACTCGTGGTGCTGCTAACAACCTCCCGTGGCAATATTTCGTGTCAGTCTTGGGAAAACGTTCCAGTAAACTCAATATAAACTGAGTTTATATTTACATTTATATTTATATTTACAAACTGAGTAGTGCAGGCTACTGCTGCGTGACTTCCTCACGCCTGCTTTAGATGTTGTTTTTTTTCTGAGCTACTGATCACCTTTGAGACACCCATCCTGGCGTCCTAATCTAAAGAAAAACAACAACAACAACAACAAAAAAAAGGTGTTTTCAAAGCTGACAGAAGGAGAAGCACACAGGAACTGTCTGCTCTGCTGAGTGTGGCGCTGCCATTTGATTTCCTGCTCAGGGATTGAAACCAGGAGGAAGTTTAGCACAAGGAGCTCGACTTCACCACGTGCTTTAACAATTCTGTGCTGCAACGGGCACTGTGGCACCAATTTTAGAAATGTGGGATCAGAACCGTGTGTCCATCACCTCGGGGTGATGCAGGGGAAGCTGTGGGGATGGTGACATTTCAAAAACAGGCTTAGGAAGTAGAAGCTGGCCACTTTCCATCAATCCCATCACAAAGCAGGTCCAGATGCAAGTTTGCCTGCTCAAAACTTTGTCGTGGACGGGGTCATTTTTAGAGCTGTGAGGACTGACAGCACCTGATTGCCTAAAACTGAATAAACAAGCCTTATAATTGTTAAATAAACAATTTTCCTTTCCCCAGTAAGAAAGGGAGTTTAAGCTATGAGTGTGTCTGACATCTGAGGAAGGCGGAGATAAATGGCAGGTGAAAAAAAAGAAGAAAAAAGAGGTTTACAACCTTTTATCTGCTATTAGAAACAATAAATTTTCTTCATCAGTGCTTGACATAGACACAATATTCAGGACAAAACACGAAGGGGGTTAAGAAAAGCACATCCTGTGCGATAAAAGACTTCTGGAAGGAGCTTTGCTGCTGGACACAGCTTCTCCTGACACAATATTTGTACACAAATTTCCTCACTTTTACACTAACACCTCAGCCCATCGGCCTGAGACTTGTGGCTGTCTGTGACTGAGTGCTTTAAAAACTCTCAGCAAAGAGTGGCAAATTATAAATTTGTTTTTTCTCCTTTCTAACGGGCACTCAAAACGCAGAGATTAAAAAAACCCATAATTTATAACGACCCCAAACAAACAACTGATTTCGCTTTTTAACGATAAACCTGAATAAAACCAACCACTTACGGCTAAATTGCGCCGGAATTAGTCACAGATGTTGCGAGTGCAAGAAAATCCTGCCAAAATTTCGGAGGGAAATCCACTAGGTGGCATCCAGTGACCGTCTTTGGGCCGCCTTATCTCCACAAAACCTCCCATTCATACGGCAGATAAAGAGCCGCATTATTAATTTATACCGCTGCATCCACTCTACACCTAATATTTGTTTAGCCAGCTGCTTCCTCTAATCCTCCTTAAACACCATTGATTGAAATCCTAAGTATGTTCGGAGATTTTTATGGGCTTCTTTTTTTTTTATATATATATATATATATATATGTTTTCCTTTTTCTAAATTTTTTTTTTATTTTTTTTTAAATTTTTTTTTACCCCAAAGAACATTTTGTTACCTACAAGTTACAAGCTGCCTTTTCAAGCGCAGCACTGTGTGCTACAGTTCCTACCAGCGGAGACAGAATGTCTAATACTTCCTAACAAGCAACAGAAGCAGCTTGTCACACAAAAATAACATTTTTTCCCCCCACTCCACAATTTTTTTCTCATTTCCATAGAGTTTAAGCAACGCAGTACACTGTCAGGTTTACAATGGGACAGAAATGCAAAATATTTTGACTTCCAGGAATAGTTTAAGCAATGCTTCAGTGAAAAAGCAAATGAAAAGCAGAAAATATTAATTCCAGTTTTCGCACCTTAATCCTTGCAGCGAATTGGAAAACTTTTAATGTATTTAAATGTAAGCAATTGCAAAGTCTCTCTGCACTTGGGGATCTCGAAACACCTTTTAAAGGATGGCCCACACTGCTTCCAGATTTTTTACCGAGGGGCAAGGAGGTTAAGCAACTTCATTAAGCATTGATAAGAGTTCTTTTGGCTCCAGGCTGTGACCAGGAGTGGGGAAAAAAAAAATCCCTTTTAGTCAAATAGCAGCATAAAAAAATCATCAATGTTGGGGGCCCACAGTAGGAAACACTCTTCTCACCAATTTTACAAATTGTGATGGAAGAGAAACCCTCCATCCTTTCCTGAAACCTTTCCTCCCCCTGCCCCCAAGCCTTTGTACTTCTCTGGGGTTTTGTTAGGTTGTTTTTTCAGGGGTTTATTTTTAGTATCTTGGGTTGTTTTAGCCAGGCTGGCTGGCACTGGGAGGAAACGGAGCCCTGTGGGTTTGTGATGAGAGGATGCTCTGCTGTGCATTGTGCTGGGAACCTCTGGCAGGAACAGGGCTGTGGACAACACTTTTCTTCCTGATGGGCTTTCCTCCTCTTTCTCACTGGAATCTGCTCACACATTCAGGAATCTTACAAGGGAGACTGGTCTTTTGGCAAAACTCCACTGAGGGCTGGCAGTGTCTTCATTATTACATTTACTTTTTTGGGTGGTTTAACTTGAAAAAGCTGCTCTCCACATCTTTCCCCCTCTACTTCACTCTAACAGCAGTGTTGAAAAGCATCACAAACTGCGGGGTTTTTTAAATTTTATTTTATTTTTTTAGTCCCCCTGCATTCCTCCTCCTTCCCTTTCCCCCTGGCACTAGCGCAGGTAGGGAGGTGTGTAATGGTTTGGGGTCTCAGGTGATGCACTCAGAATAACTGTGCTTTACAGGGCTGTGCTTTTGTGGTCTCAGCAGACCCAAAACCCCGGGAAAACTCACTCTGCCCGTGCCTGGCACCAGGACTTTGCCTCCTGCACGCCACACCTTGGCCCAGGACTGCAGGTCCCTGGTCCCTCCCTCGCAGGAGGTGATTTTGGTGTGATCTGTGTCCCCCCAGGTGCTGGAAACAGCCTGTTCCTAAAAGCTGTGTTCACTGAGAGGGTCTGTACCCATAGCTACCCCACCTGTGCCTCCAGCCACCACATCACATTTTGTGTCACACATATCGTGTGCTCCCGACACAACAACAGGGCTCTTTCCAGGTTCCTCCTTCCCACTTTTAGGCATGGAAACAGCCCTGGCAGACGGTGTAAATACAAATTTGGGGCTGTGAATCACCTACAGGGCTCTCTGGAGCACTCTGCCAGGCCCCCAGAGCCCCCTGAAGGTGTGGTACCACTTACATGACACCGAGCACCAACACTTTCTGCCCTGAGACACCCCAGCAGCAATTAAACCCTCACTAATTGTACACAAACAGCAATAAACCTCCTTAATTCAAAGGCACAAAAGCTTTCCAGCCCTCGCTATCTAGACCTACCACACAAGGAGAAACGCTTTTAATGGCACCTTTCTATGGGTTTGACCCCAAATAAAACAGGCAGTAAAGCCATGCAGTTGTCAGAGCCCTGGACCAGCCCATGTGCAGCCACATTTGTAAAAGGCATCCCAAGTTTCTCGGCACAGAAACCTGTGCCAAAGCTTATTCAGGCTTCCCCCTGACAATAAATAGCCAAATATGACATCAGCATGTAACATATCACATCTTATCAAAATCTCCCTGCGTCCAGCTGGATGGGCAGTGCTTTGTGCGGATTCTGCTCCCAGCCCTTCAAATGTTTGTTCAGCGCTCTTTTTCCCTAAAAAACTTTTCCCTAAAAACTTCTAAAAGCATCTGAATGGATGGGGAAACACTTTTAAAAAAAAAAAAAAGGAAAGAAAGAAAGGCAAATCTTTGTGAGAAGAATAATCCCATAGGAGGAAAGCCACAAGAGCAGGAGTACACGACTTTTTGTCTTTCTGCAGTTGCAACATGATCCCTCCTTTGGTAACACAGAGCGCTTAAAAGTCAAAGACACTGAAGTTAACCACTTTCAATCCGTCTTTCACCCTCGCCCCCCGCCTCAGCTGCCAAATTAGAACTCTCAAAAATCCCTCCAGCTCCGGCAGCCCTGAGGCTGATGTCCCCATCCCACTCACAGCAGCAAAGCGGCAAAAAAATAAAAACTTCCCCAAAAGTTTGACTATTCAATTTTTATTTTTTTTTTCCCTTTCCTTTTACCTTGTGCGGAGCTCCCTGCGGGTTGAGATGCTCCCGGGACTCTCCAGCAGCTGGAAAGGGAGGGCAGCGAGGAGCAGGGAAGAAGTTTTTGGTGCTCACCTGAAGTCAGCGTGCGTGTGTCTGTGTCCCGAGCGTCTCTTTGCGGCTCTGGGTGGCAGAGGACCTGATGCAGGCAAGGGAGAGCCACTTTCTCACCGAGAGGAAAAGAAAAGCAACACGTCATGAGTTAAGTACGCCTCCAAGATGTCTTAATTACAGCCCAACGTGCTGCCATTCAGACCCCAGGAATGAGAGGGAAAAATAAACCCACAGACGCGCGGTTTGCCCCCCCTCCCGTGGCTCTCACACCCACACACACACCCACCCCATCCCTCTCCCTCTCCCC
>NC_031799.1:72623362-72628087 GCF_001522545.3 Parus major | reverse complement strand
AAATAAAAAAAGGAAAGGAAGAGAAAAGGAAGAAGTTGGCACTGTTTCCTCATGAAGAGACCATTGAATTCAGGGATTTAGGGTGTGTGACACCCTGAGAAACGTGACACTTCTGACCACTTGCCTCTGGCCTCTCCCAGCCCCCCTCCTTTTTTTACCCCCCCACCACACTCCCATTAACTCTGAGCGTTTTGGACATCCCAAAAGTGATGCAGGGGTTGCAGTGGGGTGGAAGAAGCTGGATCTAACAGGTTCCCCTTCTGGTTTTTTTGGTTTTTTTTTTTCTTTTACCCCCAACTTCCAGCAGAATTATAAACCCAGGAAATGAACCCACCTTCTCTTATTACACCCCAAAACCAGAACACGCCTCGCTCAGGGCACTGGCATCACTAAATCCCAGCAGCTGCTGATCCCAAGACTTTTTTGGGACCAAAAAGTCACCCACCACCCCAAGCCAAAGTATTCCTCCAGCGCCACAAATTTCTGTGCTGCTGTCCACTTTGGATCACAAGACACACGACCCCAAGGGCTGTGCCAAAATCCATGCAGGGTGTGGCTTTAACCCCCTAAATGCCACGGCACACTCGTCAAATCTCACACCTTACAACTGGAGGCCAAAGGTGTGGACGTTGTTGCGTCTCTGAAAGTGCCTAATTTAAAAAAGCAACCAACCAAAGCCAAAATACCAACTCAAACAACAACAGACAACAGGAACGGGAGGGGGGGAAAAGGCCAAGCCTTGTTGATGTATGACTTGCTGTCAAATTTGGGCTCAAATAATGTTATTTTTGTAAAGCAGGTGTTACTTTCCATTCTTCTCACTTGAGAAATATGAGGTTCTTGGTGTCCAAAATCTCCCAGCAGCAGTAGGAAATAAAAGTGGAGCTCTTAACCTGTAAAATTTGCTAGATTAGGAAGCACAGGTGGTCCAGCCAGCTCAGTCCTGTGGATCAATTTTGTCCTTTTACCTTCCCCCTCCCTCCCACCCGCTCCTTCTCCAATGCCGAGCGGAGGAATGTGGCTGTGTCACACCCACTGCAAAATCCCCGACATCCCTTTCCAGCCGGGACCCCGCTAAGCTTTTATCATGGTGGGTGTCAAACCCTGAGCCCTCGCCATCAAAAGAGGCTGCAGCCCATCAATCCTGCCAGGAAATGCCGCAGCCTGACACATCCTGGTGCAGGGGCACATCTGAGGGGACATGGCTTTGGCCAGCGCCACCGAGCCGGGGTCAGCACCGCTGACTTCACAGCACAGCCCGCTGGAAGGGGAAAGAGAAGGAAAATAAAGCAAACCCCGGGCAAATAAACACGGCTCTGTCTGGAAATCACGGCAGATCCTGCGATGGAAGGCACCCAGCAAGGGTGACCCAAGCCCAGCCTCACAGGGCACCCCGAGGATCCCACCCTGGGCCTGAGAGAAGGAAGTGCCAGGGTGTCAGAGTGAGCTTATTAATAGAATTTTGGGGGGAAAAAATAAAAATAAAAATAAATTAAAGGCGTGCAATGTCCTTCTGTGGTGCAAAGCAAGGAGGTGCAGGTGGCCTCAGGGGAGGTATTTAGGCACCAAGGATGCTCGGACACGGCCGGGGGCTGAGTCCCCATCCCGGGGTACCGAGGTGGCTCTGTCCGGGCTGCCCCGGGGGTCTGAGGGGCGCTGGGACCCCCGGCTGGGGCGGCACCGAACAAAGGGAGGTTTCTCTGGGGCACCGCGGAGGAAGCGGCTCTGTTTCAAAAACAGAGGGGGCTTTGATGGGGCACGGAGAGAAAAATTCACCTCCGGCAGAGGGGCCAGAGGGGCGGCGGGCTGGGAAGAGCCGCGGGGACCCCGGGTGGGCGGGATGCGGGACACGGGATGGGCAGCGGGATGTGGGATGTGGGATGGGAAACGGGATGCGGGATGCGGGATGCGGGATGCGGGATGTGGGATGGGCAGCGGGATATGGGGTGTGGGATGAAGGGCAGGATGCAGGGCGGTGTGCGGGACAGGATGTGGAAAGGGTTGCAGACAGGATGCGGGGCAGCATGCAGGATGAGGGACAGGATGCAGGATGCAGGCAGGACATTGGATGTGGGACAGGATGCAGGATGCAGATAGGATGCAGGATGCAGGCAGGATGAAGGACGAGGGACAGGATGAAGGATGAAGGACAGGATGTAGGATGCGGGGCAGGATGAAGGATGAGGGGCAGGATGCAGGATGCAGGCAGGACATTGGATGTGGGACAGGATGCAGGATGCAGGCAGGATGAAGGACGAAGGACAGGATGAAGGATGAGGGGCAGGATGCGGGATCAGGGGCAGGATGAGGGATGAGGGGCAGGATGCAGGATGCAGGCAGGATGCAGGATGCAGGCAGGATGAAGGATGCAGGCAGGATGAAGGACGAGGGACAGGATGAAGGATGAAGGACAGGATGCGGGATGCAGGATGCAGGATGAAGGACAGGATGCGGGATGCAGGGAGGGATGAGGGTGGGATGCGGGTAGCTCGGCACAGAGCTCCGGGGACAGCGGGGCTGGAACCGCATTCCCCTCCCATTCCCATCCTCGGAGCTCTTCTCACCTCTCTGCCCCCGCCCTGTCCCTCCCCCCAGTGCTATGAAAGTGACCAGAAATGGGCATTTCGCCGAGTTTTTTCACCCCCATCATGTTTTATGATGCTTATTTATTTCCCCAGCACTCTTCTTGGGGTTGTTTGCTTGATTTATTTGCAGCGGGTTTGGGCTGAGAGACTCCAGCTCATCTACACCCAGTGCTGTGGGGTTTGGGTCAGCAAGGCTTTTAGGGAACCTATTTTTGGTTTAGGGGCCCTCTTTTTGCTTTATTAGACAGAGTAAACCAAAAGAAACAGCAAAGTGAACCTGTGTGGTTTTTCATTGTATTTTTTTTTCCAGTTAAAAGTCAGGTTTCAGGTGACTGAGAGGATGGAATATCACAGTCTTAAAATTAAGCCTTATTGTAAATCTTAAAATTAATTCTTGTGGTGGTTTGAAGACCAGCTAATGGAGCTGCTGGACACCAAGAGGATATAACTGTGGAAAGTTCATTTTTTCCTAGCTTTTCCACAGTCATCCTTCAAGCCCTCACCACTGAACATTGCTGAGCCAGATGCTGGGTACAGGAATGCTGTTTTGGGGCAATATGGGTGTTTCCCATGTATTAAGTACTAGAGAGATGTCATTATCATTTTGTTGAGCAAAGGCATGGGTTCAAAATAAGCAGAATGTTAACTGCAAGCATTGTTTGATGAGGGAAACGCATTTCTGCAGGAGTTTTGGGTTAAACCCAGAAACTCTGATCAGTGTGGCATGAGTCAGTGCGCTGTCTCAAAGGAACTTGCCTGATAAGCACTCAACTGAGGTTAAAAGAAACCCCCCTCAACCCTGATTTCATAGAGTTCTGACACTTCTGGAGGCCTAATCTGCCTATCTTGATAGTGATGTTTCTGTACCAGCCCTGTGGAGGGTTTTCTGAGGGATGTGGATGGTCCACATGCCGAGCACTGCTCTGTGCACATCCGCCACCTTCGAGAAACACCGAGTAATCACATCCATAACAGTGATCAGGGATGTTTATTGCCTTTCTTCCAAGCATAGAACAGATTTTTTATATTTTTCCCCCCCTCAACTCCCAGTCCCTGACCACGAAAGGGTGCAGAGTGGAAGCTGTTTGCTCAAACCCAGCTCAGATAAGATGAACGGATATTGGGTTTGCTTTTACCGAGGAGCACTGTCACGACTTCACCGGCCTGCTGATTGTTATTCCTGGCACCTCAGACCACAGCAACAACTCAAAAAAACCCAAAAAAAACCCCCAAAAATCAACCCCACGAACATTCAGTATCATTTTATGAAAGATTTTTGAATTTTCCTCTTTAATATGGATGTAAAGATGGTGTTCCCTGCAAAAGCGAGTATTGTCATTCATGTTGCATTGGGCTATAGTGAGAAAACGTTTTGGAAACTCCCAGTGGTGCCACTTAAAATTGGCTATTTCTCAGGTTTTGAAGAGAAGGACACTGAGAAAACAGCACCTAAAGCATAATCTTTCAAATAAACATAAAGAGCAAGGGAGGAAGAGTTCCAGGGGTTTGTTTTTAACAGATTTATCACTTGTTTGATTTGGCACTTCTCACTTCTTGAGGGACTTGCTTCTAAAGCTCATGAAGGTCCTGCCATCCTGAAACTTACAGATTTTCAAATCGTGGTTGTTGGTGCCCATCAGGGTCTTTTTTTGGGGGGGAGGTGACAAAAAATGATATAAAACCATAAACTTACACACCTGATCTAAAACTCAGAGTTCTTTAGTACCACAGTGAGGTGCTTAGGATTTGTCAGAAAAATCATGTGTCAGCAGGCACATCCCCCTGTGGGGAGATCATTGTCCAGTGACAAACCCACAGCCCACTTCCTCTATTTCTCAGCACTACTTTTACTGCCAGGTGCCTTAAAATTTCGCCATTATTCTTATTATAATAAGTATTTCATATATTTATATGTATAAAAATATTATATATTTCTTATTGTAGGTATGTTCTATAATATCTAATAATTATATATAAATATATAGATTAATGTTATATATAATATATATACTAGATAATAGACAATAGATAATAGATGATATATAATATACAATATATTATACACAATATATCATATGTTATATATCACATATTATATATCACATATCACATATCACATCACATATTATATATTATATAT
>NC_031799.1:72610762-72622931 GCF_001522545.3 Parus major | reverse complement strand
AACAACAACAACAACAACAACAACAACAACAACAAAACAACAATAATAATAATAATAATAATAATAATAATAATAATAATAATAATAATAATAATAATAATAATAATAATAATAATAGTAGTCAGGAGTGGATCTGCTGCCTGGTCCCCAAGGCACCCCAGACATCTCCTCCTTGACTCTGCCTGTGGCCACTCACCCTGAATTTCATTTTCAGGGAGGTGCTCACTCTGAATCCAGGAAAAGGGAAGGATTCAGGAGGCAGAGATGAAGCACACTTGATCCCACTGAGGAAGATGTGAGGTAAAAGCTAATAATATGATGAAAAATGTGAGTTATGCACTTCCTCTGCTTGGAAAATTCAGCAGGGTGGACGCTGTGAGTCACTGGTATAAAGCTACTGAATTCTGCAGGGGGAAAATAAAAAAAAGGCAGCAGAACTCTTTCTATTTATGGTTTCTCGTTTCTTTTTTTTTGGAAACAGGCCTACATATTCATGCAAATTTTTTACTGAAAAAGAATGAAAAACAGAGAAGAGAAATACAAATATGGTGAGACAAATGAAGTAACATCCATTTTAAAAAAAAATATTTAATCAAAATAAAATATATTAAAACACTGGTTTGCCAAACTGACTGAAAATAAAGGAAATTATTTTATGCCAGCTGAACAGTCAGCTTTCCATTTGAGATTATTTATAGATTCTCAGTCTACAGAGCTTTCTCTTTCTTTCACAAGTTGGGTTTTTTACACTATGAGGCTATTTTCTTCAGACTAGTTGTCAGGTTTCAGTGAGGCATTTGTAGCTCTTTATTACTCCTGTCTACATAATCTTTTCCTTTTTCACAGTATTCTAATTTTCCCTGCTTAAGAAAAGGAAAGCCCCCCCACAAAAAAAAAATAAAATCACAGAAAAAAACTCAGATTATCTCTCTTCTAACATCACTTTCCCTGGAGATGGATGGATGGGCTCTGTAAAGGGAATTTGCATGGTCTCCATCCTGCCTGATTGTATCAGGGGGGTGATTTTCATATAAACACACTTTTGACTTAGCACTTCATCACACCATCTTTACACAGCCCCCTCCAGAATATTCATTGATTTTTTTGCCTTCAGATCTGTGTTATCTCTGCCTTGCCTTGGAATCTGATTTGATTTATTAGCAAGCTGGAAAAGCCAGGCTTTTCTGGGAATCCTTTTGCTGTTGATGCTGGATCTCAGAAGGAGCTGTGCCCCTGCCACGTGCCAGGCTGGGGGTGCTTCCTCAGCTCCTGTAACCTCGGGATGCTTTGCCCTTAATTAAATTGTTAAATTTAATTTATTTACTATTTGTTTATTATTTAATTAAATAATCTTAATTAATTAATTAAATTCCTGATAGGCCCTGGGGATGAATTGATGGGGCAGAAGTGACCAAGAAGCCAAGAAGGAAGAAAAAAAGGAGGGTGAGGAGCAAGACTTTATATTTAACAAGTTGAAAGTTTCTGCCACCAGCTCTCAAGTTAGCAAAATACTTTGTTATTTTCACGTCCTGCAGCTCTTACAGGTGTCCATGAGTGTTTGTGCTCTGCACACCCCAGAAATGAGAGAGGTTTTTTTCCATGAGATAGCAGAAATCTGTTTTGGGAAGTGGCAAAAGGAAAATATTGAGGGCAGTCTTTGAACTGAACAGGTTCAGTAGTGGATAAGGTACTTTTAAAGCATCAAACTACCAACTTCTCTTCTCTTGAACACTGATTTTTTTCAGGTGAGTCAAAAGAAAACCCCCACCTCCTGTGAATGACTCAATTTGCATTCACCACTCTCATTTTTTTTTAAAGTTGGGCACACTTTTTTTTAAAGTTGGGCACACACACCTGAGACTGCTGAGTCTCAGGACAGTGTTGGAAAATCAGTGATTTCTCTGTGTGTGGGGACACAGGTCAGGTGGCATTTTGCAATCTGTGTGGCTGATTTTTGGTACTCAACACCACAATCCACGTTAGGCAATTGTGGCACTCTCCAAACTGGAAAGTGATTCCAAGGAGTGGCATTTTCACATGGAAAACTGAACAAGTTTTTACTCAATTGAGCAAAAAAAACCAAGCCAGTTCTCACTCATGTTGGACCATCCTTGACAAAATGCTGCTAAACTGACCCTGCTACCACCTTTCAAGCCACCCTGACAGAAAAAGTCAATTTTTATGACTGAACTACCAGACAGCCACTAGAAATCGGTTTGTCTGGGTGGATATTTTTGCCATCCCCACTGCATCCAGAAGGCTCAGCATTTACAAGTTGCTGTCAGGAGCTGATCCAGAGACTTCTTTAAAGAGGTGCTGGCTCACCCCCACCTTATTTTACAGCTTCCATGTATTTTTGTATTACACTTAGCAGCTCACAAACCCCATTCCTTCTGCATCTGGCTGAAACAAGGGACAGGCTGGGTGTCCCGCTCATCCTGGGGAAATTATGAAGACTTGCTCAGGCCCACTGGAGCAGGATTTCCATTGTGAGCAAAGGAGCAGGTTAGCCTGTCCCAGTTATCTGCTCTTTCAGCTGAATATTCGCTGTGGGTAGATGAGGTAACGTGGTGATGTTGTCAGTGTGTGACTAGCACACCTCTTACATCTCTGAGCAAGGCACTTCATTATTTTTGCTTCCCAAGGGTTGTGAGAAAAATTAAAATTTCTGTAGGAACAGATTCCCCCAAGGTCCAGGGTGACCTCTTTTCTCGTTCTGCATATTAGGGCCTTAAATCAAATGCAACAGTTTTCAGTTAATACATTTCATTTGCTGACAGCGTGACATTGTTGGTATTTAGGCTTAAATTCACATTCTGTCAAATCTCATTAGTTTATTTTAATAAGGATCATCTTGATTGTAGCTCTCTGGCTTCAATTACAGCTAGGATATCTTTTAATAACCATGAGAAGCTCTGATATCAGTTCCTTGTTTGAGCACTGCTCTGTGGTTCCTTACGGGACGTGCCTCAAATGAGAGGTGTTAACTCCTGAAAGATATTTCATGAGAGACACCTGGTGAAAGTTTAGAGGTTTTGCCATTTGCCTAGCCTAAAAGGCACTTCTGATTGTTGTCTTGAATTTTCCCAAGGTTTTTATGTCCTGGATGTCCAGGAACATTTTCTCCAAGGAGTTTGACAGGTTGTCATGAACCGTCCTGGCAATTCTGTATTTGCTGGTGGAATTTATTTATCACTGCCTGGAAGTGATGGATGACGTGGTTCCCAGCAAAGGAAGCAGTCACTTTGTCTTTTGAGCCTGTTAACATGTTTTCTTGCAGGGAGGTTTCTTTGTTAATAGAATGCTCTCCTTCTGACAGCAGTATTTCTACTTGCAGGTGTGTTTTTTTGGGATTTGCTAGAATTAATACTCATTATTTGAGTACAGATATATATATATATATATATAGGTCAACACAAATAATTTTGCTCGTCCTCTGGGCAGGTTTCCATCAGAGTGGCTCAGGGAAAGCTGGATGTAGTTATTCTCATTTCCTGTTTACTTGTTCTTGGGGAAAAAATGTGTAAAGGGATGAAAACCTTGTCTAACTTGTGACAAGATCCAGTGAATCACTTTTGATACCATCTCGTGATCCCTATCTGGTAGAGTATTTTGAAGTGGAGTCTCTGTCAGCACAAATATATTAAACATATGCACACATAAGATAGGGCTGCCAAGAACTTAATGAATTTAAATGTTTAGGAGCTCAGCATTTGTACACCGGGGTGTGTTTGCACCATGATTTTAAACGCTGTAGACTCTTGGTTTTAATTTCTTGAGTGATTCAGTGTGGAAAATATTCATCAGGTTATAAAAAAACGTGTTGACTTTGATCCCTCTTTATTTTCCTTTTAGGAAGACTGAAAATCTTTGCCGTCACAGTAAGTGGAAAATCAATATAATAAGAAAATGATGGTTTACCTTTTCATATGGAAATATGTCTTCTGTGCACAGCTAGAAAAAGAGTCTTGAAGAGACCAGATTCAGATTTTTTTTTTTTCCTTTTTAAATGAGGATGCTTATTTAAGAAAAACAATTTAAATGGGAGAAAAAATCTTATTCACTAGTGCTGAAATTAACTTCACCTGCATAAATTCTGAGTTATAATCTATGAAACCATTCATATGAGGAGAACCAAATGCTCTTGGAATGCTGGAGTTTTACAGTGGTGAGCCACGCCACATTGCTGAAAATCAAGTCCTACAAAGTAAAAGTCTTTCAGCCTAGCCCAGCTTTCCTCATCCTCTTTTAATAAATGCAAAAGGTATATCCCTGGCAACATGAGAATTTACCTGTTTTAAAAGGCACATTGCTGCTCTGCAGAGAATCTAGAAGAAAGGAAGCAGAGTTAGAGACATCAGAAATGGTAAAATGAAATTTTAAAAAAAAAAAGAGGAGGTGAAGCCTTGCTGGCCAAAACACAGAATGAACAGAGGGCTTCTGTCATTTGTAGAGGATGCAAATTAAAATAGCAGTTCAGGATAAAACCCTGCAGAGCTCCAGCCACAGGGACCCTCACCCTGATCTATAAAGAGGATTGGAGTAGTTTAAAAAGCGTTTCCTATCTTCAGAGTCCCTGCACCACAAACCATTCGCCACAAGGAGCAGGCAAATAACTGGCTGAGGTGGGGATGAAATGTGAAAAAAAAACCTGCTCAGATTAAAGGAAAAAACAAACAAAAAAACCCACCAAAGCCAAACAAAGAAACAAACAAACAAAGTTGCTCCTGTGCTATTTTGTGTCAGTGAATAATCACTGCCATGCTTTCACAAATAAACACATAAATGCCTTCCTAAAATACCTAGAAAGCCATTTTTAAAATTTTTGTTTCGTTTGTGCTCTTAAAAATAATTGCTATGAATATGTATGTGCATGTCTTTTTTGAACCTGACAGTATTTCTGTCCCCACCAATTAAGTATTCAGTGGAAAAATGCCACAGTCATAAAAAAACTCTTTCTTTAGTTCTTTCCTGCCTCATATACCAATGTTCAGGTAGATCTAATATTACCTTTTTGTCCAATTTTTTTTGGACATTATTGGACTAAGGGAGGTTGAACAATTTCTTTTTCAGTCTTCATTTTCTGAGGGGGGCCTTTGTGACAAGAGAACACCACCAAAGCAGTTGGTGAAAAGAATCCTCCACATTCCTTTAATATAGCAATAAACCAAAATTCTTCTGCCCCCTTTTAGTCAGAATAACTTGCTGATCTTGGTTAAAGCTTTCCAGTGTTAGGGACTACAAAGTAAGAGCCTTAATTAAATGAAAAAAAAATAAAAATCTTAGGTTACTAAGGAAGTTCTTTATTAATTTCCATTTTAGGGAACCAGAAAATTATGTGGTTTAAAAAAGAAGTGTTTATGAGGTATTGGGTGCAGCAGGATTACTGAATTTTATAAGCAGATCCTGTCCAGGAAGGTGAAAGAATTCAGTGTTTTCTGCACACATAATCTGAAATTTCCATGTTTTCTGCAGATTTACCTAATTATTTCTGCATTAAAAAACAGATTTTTACTTCTGAAGCCACTTAACTCCTTGTACAGCGCCCTGAAAGGGTTGTAACATCAAATACAGAGGAAAGAACATCTATCTGTGCACAATTTGATGCTGATTCACAGCAAAGTGAGAGGCAGCTGTTTCTGCTGCCAGGTGGAGAACAGGGAGTGCACAACCACTGAAATGCACCCAGAATAGATTCAGATGTGACCCAGAGAGGGATAATTCAAATGCCTGAATCAGGCAACAGAAAGTCAGAATGAGGGCACTGGCTTGAGCAGCTAGAGAAGGTAGAATTTGCCACCTAGTTGGCATCTGATTTTGAATTTAACTACCTATATTTCACCTGTATTTTATTTTTTATTTTTTTATTTTATTTCTGGACCTACAGCATTGACTTGGAACTTGCTTTATCACAGAATCTTATATCAAACAGTCCTTGCTCCTATAGTGGGGTTTTTTTTTCAAGGTGAAGAGCAAATTGCTGTTGTCATCTCTAAGTATGCAATAAAATAAAATGCTGTAATCTTGGTGCCACAATTTCAAGGCAAAAACAGCAATTGGTATGGGCTGGCTAAGATTAGATTGGTGTTCACATCTTTATTTTTTTTGTGAGACCTGCTCTTCTTGGTGGCTGAGTAGGTTTACTTTCTGTAAAGGGTATTGACGCCAATTGAACTTATTTCATGAGAAAATGAACGTAGTGCTTTCACAGAACAAGACAAATTCAGTCTGAATAAAGCATCCAAAGCGTGGCCTTAAATGCTCTTTAAAAGAAAAATAAATAAATTAACAAATTCACACCTTAGTTTAAAATCTAACTTAGTTAAATATGGTATCTATTACCTTTGTGTATGAGAAAATACTCACCCTACCAGAATCAGCTGGTCTTGAGCATGTGCTGTGAGAAATTTACGGTTTAGAGGTGAAAGATTTGTGGTCTACAGGTGAGAAATTTATGGTCTATAGGTGAGAAATTAAGGTGAGAAATTAAGAGCAGCTTGACTTGAAAAAGGCAAGGTGAAAGAAGTCTGGATGCTGCAGGTGAAAACCAACCCAGGAGTGTTGTTTTCTCACTGGATGAGCAGTCAGAAGATGATTTTTCCTCAGAATGGTGACAGGCACTTGAATTTCCTGCTCCACTCCAGCTCTGTTCCTCTCCTCTGAGGGACTCCAGCAGAATGAACTCTCACAGAACAGCACAATGCCCAAAAACTCCAGGGGAGGCAGGGAGAGAATGTTCATCTCTGGCTGGAAGCTGGAGGTCTGTGCTTGCAGTGTGTTGGAGTCTGAGACACAGAGGGTGAGCCCTTGTCTCTGAGATCCAGGAGAACACTGAATTTCATACAACATGAAATTTATGTGTGTGTTTTCATGGTGACACATGAAAACAACAGTTAGATAGAAAAGCTGAAAGTGTGAGTGTGTAAATTAGAGTTTTCTTAAGTCACTGGGTGAGAAAGTTGAAGTTTAGAGCTTAAACTAGTTTAGAAAACAGAAGACAAGATGGAGGATTTAGGATATTGTCTTTTTTCCTTCTTTCTTCATGTTCTTCCTCTAGAGGTTTTTGGGTAGCAGTGAGTGATTGGTTAGAAAATGTCACAGTGCAGCACACAGGTGTTGGGTCATTGGGTCACTAAGAAGAATAATTTATGTGTCTATTGTTAATTGGTTAAAAATAAGTATAAAGATACAAGAATGGTGTAGTTTGGGGCCATTTTGTGCTTTTCAGGCCCAAGTGAGCCATGCAGTGGTGGGTTGAACTTGTGCAGAAAGTCTGGAGAAGCCTGCCAAGTCCTAATAAACACGAGAAACAAAATCCTAACGAGCTTTGGAGTTTTCTTCCTGACCCAGAGAAGTGAAATAAACAGGACTCCCCATGAGGGAGGATCCCAAAGGAGCTCAGCTCAGAGGAGACTGAGAAATCCATGTTTTGAGAAGCACAGCAGATCCATCAAGCAGCACAGAAGTTACACAGTGACTTGTGAGCATGGAGTGATGTGAAGTTGAGCTGTGGTGGGGAGGCCACTGAGCCAAGCCTTCCAAGGACTCATCTTTTGCTGAGCTGGGCGTGTTAACCAGCAGGAAAAAAGGGCAATTTTAGTTGGGAGAGCTCTGTAACTAAGCTTCTCCCAGCACCTGGAGCATCTCATGTGGGTGTCTAGCTGGGTGGACATCCCTGCCCTGCAACAAGTGCCTGGAAGGCTCCTGCTGGGAATTCCAAGCTGCACTTTAAGATCCTGCTTTATGTCAAACATCCAACTCCTGACAGTGACGTCTGAAGCCTTGCCAAATCTGGGTGCTGGCTTAGGTTCACCCAGGAGGGCGTGCTAGGAACTAATAATGAGCAGCATGATGAATCTCAGCATCAGTCAGGGGGGTTTTCCTACCCTGCCCTTCCCTCTGCTTTGTTCCCCTGAGCAGTTACTCCCTCTCAGGTCAGATGTTCAAATATATGTGGGATTTTCTGGATCAGCAGTCTTAATCTTTCCCAGTCACTTTCCTGGCTCAGTTCTCTTCAGGGCTGATTTCCCTTGAAAATGTCAGGTCCTGAAGTTTTACCCCCTTTTCCTCTCCCCACCTTCCTCTTCCCCCAGGCACTTCAGCAATGTTTTGTGTCCTGGTTGAGGAGTATTTCTTGCGCACTGCAGATTAAAAATGGTGTTTAATGTTTTCATGCATTGAGGCTTTTCACAGGCACAATCCATGACCTTTATTGCAGTTCCTGGGATTGTGCTTTGTAATTATTCAGAATATTTTTCACACCAGGTCCATTTTTTTCCCCCCCACACTTCCACATTTGAGTTTACAACATCCACTAATTCATCTGCTTCGTGGAAATCACATGGAGTTCACAAAGAGTGCTTTCTGGCTACCCTGGATTAGCTAAAAACTATTTTTTTGATTGCAAATTCCACAGCAGACATGCCAGCAGATCTTAATTCTGATTAACAAATCTGCAGCTGGTTTTGTCAGTTTGATGGGAGAGGGTGCTAAAAAGAATGAGCAGTTGCAGGGTTAAATTTGATTTCTGAGGTGGGTATTTGACCAAAAAATAAGTAATGGTGAGTGAAGCCATATTTTGTTACATTTTCCCCGGAGGAAAAGGCTCCACTCTCCCAAAACGACTTTATTCAGCACAAGCCTTCCTTAAAATAAGGAATAAACTAACGAAAAAAACAACTAACGAATAAAATAACTCCAAAAATAAGAAAGAAGTGTGGGTTAAAGTCAACAGGTGGGGATGCCAAGAGCTGCCGGGGTGGAGCAGCTGCTCAGATGGAGTTTCTCTGATTTCCTGAGGGATGTGAACCTGCATTTCCCCCAGGAATATCTGCAGTTTGCTCCGGAGAGCGCGGGAAGAGGCGGGAGAAGAGCCTGCTCCGGTCTCCCATTGAAGCCCCACTGCTTTGAATAAATAATTAATCTTTCACACCTCTCAGGCGAGTGTTCTCACCACAGCTGACACAATCCCATGTCTGTTCTCACCAACTGTTTAGGTATTTTTTATTTTTTATTTTTTGGGAAAGAGAAGAATTACAGTGCCAGAACCATCAGGCTGCACGTACAGATGTGGGCCTGCCTCTGTGTTTTTTTCCAGTTTTATTGGTTATTACTGAAAGGGACAAAATCTTCCTGACTCTCAGGTGTCTGGGTGAAACATCTGAGTGCTGGTGTTTGTCCTGGTGGGTGTTTGATAATTAATGGAAGGTCATGAGAGGAAGGGCAGAGCTCCAGTTTGGGCACAGTGGTTTATTCCCACAGGCACAGGAGGAGGGTGAATGGGAAGAATCCCAAATATCCTACAACATATGGCCCCTGCTACAATTTCCAATATTCTTCTTGGTAGCTGGACTTCAGTGTAGCTGTTTTTGATCAGAAATTAAATACTTTGATTTCTCTCCTTGGAAGGCAGCTACAACAATTTAAATGGCTAAAACTTAAATGGTTTATTTTTCCTCTGCAGGTAGGCACTGAAGTGACACCAGTTTAGTAATAGACTGAGCAGATCCTATGGGGGAATGACTGACCTTGAAATATTAAAAAATCAAAATATAAAGCCTGCGTAATTAGACCAGAAAAGTGGAAGCCTAATGCTCTAGTGAGGGCAAATGGCATATATGAAAATATTAAACAGCTGCTGGCAACGTGGTACTGAAATATCAGATAATGCCAGTTCTGCTCTCAGATGAATTCCAAAGGCATTTCTTCTTGAAAGCTCACTTAACACTGGTAAGAACCATCTGAATTTTTCATATACCTTGATGGGTTATAAATTAGCTGTGATTACACTGGAGAAAGACCTCTGCCTCACAGGAGAAAAGCTCAGTGAGAACATCTGCTCAGCTGTGCCGTGGTGGTCAAAGAAGCAAAGAACTCAGTGGGTTATGTCAGGGAAAATGTGTAGAACAAAACTCAAATTTCAGTGTTGCTGCTACATTATAGATGCATTATCCTTATCTCTGTGCTTAATGCTCCAGGAATTCCGGAATGTCAGGGAAAATGCTACAAGTGTGCAAGCTTGGTGTCTGACTCCCCTTTGGTTTTAAGGTGAGGAATGACAGCTTGTTTTATTTTTATTTATAGCCTTGTTTTCATTACATAAAAATAGTGCTTAAAGCTTGAACAAGTATTAACTCTCAAAGCCCTATCATAAATAAAAGTGAGAGAAAATCTTTATATTAAGGTCATCCTGTCTTAAATAAAGATTCAAGTACAAAGCACATCATTTGAGATGTCAGAGGATTTTTCACATGAAGAGAGCTTGAAACAATGGAAAAATCTGAATTATTGAAAAATTGAATTATTTGAAAATTGAATTATTGCAGAGGAATTGTGGCCATTGTAGGAAAAAAAGCCCAGGAAGATGGAGCAACAGAGGGGGCTGAGACCCTTTCCTTCCCTCAAAGGAGAGCTAAGGGATGCTCAGTGCAATGAAAAAATGGCAAAGTGTTTTCAGGAAGGCTGAAGGTGTTAATGCCACTACCCTGGTCAGGACTCTGCAATCCTTACCTGAGTTTCTGGTGTCCTCAGGAGATCTCCATGTCCAAAATGGCATCTGCTCATGAGTCACTCTCATTTTTCATTTTTTAATTTTTATTTTTATTTTTATTTTTATTTTTATTATTTATTTTTTTTTTTTTATTTTCATTTTTATTTTTATTTTTATTTTTATTTTTATTATTTATTATTTATTATTTATTATTTATTATTTATTATTCATATCCTTAAAATTATTATTTATTATTTATTATTTATTATTTATTTATTTTTCTTGCTTTATTTTTTGTTTTGTTTTTGTTTTTATTTATCTATTTGTTTGTTCATTTAATTTATTTAATTTACAAGAAGGAAAAAAAATATTACAAACACACAGAAAAATACATTAATGCAAACCAAAACAGCTGGCATTTACCTAGAATCAAAGTAGAGCTTCTGGTAAGTGGCAAATGTCTTGGTAAACATCTTAGTTTCCTCTGGAGCAGGGAAATCAGGATGATCTGACTTCTGACTGATGACATTGTGGGCCAGATGAAAAGGAAAGAGTCACCTCCCTTCAGGTTAAAGCTCTCTGCTGTCTCCCATTTCCTGCTGACTCTCCACTCCAGCCTGTTTATTATTTCCATGAAATTCAGTATTTCCATGAAACACTGCTCCCCTCCTGCTGCTTTTTTGCAGTGGTGTTTCAGGAAAACCAGGGGACTCTCAGCTTAACAAGGCTCTATTAAAAAACAATGTCTAGAGACAATGAGGAACACTTTCACAGCTTTTCAGAATATTTGTGATGACTATCCACCCTCAGCCATCACAAAGCTGAGTCTTACTGTATTTTGGGGTGTGGTGTGTGATGTCTTCCATTAATAAACCCTTGTTTTGGGGCGATTTCTCAGGATACGTTTAAGTTTATAACTTAATAATGTTTTATTTTTAGCATGTTACCTGGAATATTGAAGGGACTGATTGGAGCAGAGACCCTTCTGCTGCTCAAGCCTTCCCCATCACACTTAAAGATGTATTTCTACACACAGTTATTTCTTTGGAAAATTCACAGGATAAAACCACGCAATCTTTTTAGGCTGGAAAACACCTTTAAACTCAACCAGTCCCACCCATTTTATTGAGAATTGGTCATTGGAAGGCAGTAAATATTTAAGTCTGGGGCCTGTGTCAACAGGGTGGGAAGAATAATTTTGCAGAGAACAGGTGTGGCAGAATTGTTTCCTTATATATCGAGGACAAAAACTAAATTTGTAAATCACTGTTACTCGGTACAGAGAGACGGAGTTTGAATTGTTCCCTTCTGTATAATTCAGGAGCATCCCATTAAGGTGGGGATGGCTGCCTAAAACCACATGAAATTTTCAAGAACTTTGTTCTTCCCCTGAACTCTGTGCATCTTTGCTCTCCCAGGAGATATTGGCAAGGATGGGAGATGGAAGCTGCACACCCCACGGGAGCTGAGTCCTCCTCCTCAGCTGGCTGTGGCTTTGGAGTTGCAGGAGGTGCTGCCTGGGGATTTCAGCTTTTATATTTGCCATGCATCTGTAACCCTGCAGGTCTTTGGGGCAGAACTCCAAACCCCATGTGCAGGGTCAGCTGCTGCTTCCCCATTTGGGTCAGAGCCAGCAATTCCTCTCCAGGCCTGGCAATCAAGGACACCTCAGTGCCTCAG
>NC_031799.1:72591432-72610707 GCF_001522545.3 Parus major | reverse complement strand
CTGTGCAAATGGAGCAGACTTAGAAAAGTGGGGAACCCGTCAGCCCTGCTCCATTTGGGGTGCAGCCCTGGGGGGCTTTGTCTGCCCTAAATGTACCTGAAGGCCCTTCAGCAAATCCAGCTGCTTTTTATTCCCTTCACTTGGCCTGGCCTCTGATTTCAGGTAGCCCCAGAAGGCTTCAGTGAAATTAAAAGGCCGCACATCCAGTGCTCTTCACATTTCTGGGACATCTCATCCCACACAATTCCTCTATTTACACCCATTTTGGGGGGCTGGAGGGGAAAAGCAGGTTTCTTTCTGCTGCTTGCCCTGATCTGGTGGTTGTGATGACTTGTGAAGTTAGTGTTCTGTTGGATCTGTATGTTAATTAATAACGGGACAGGGCTGCAGGCCTCTCTGAGCTTTTTATCCAGCATCAGCCTCATCAGTACAAGGTGTGACATGGAAGATGCTGGAAGCTCCTGTCAGACCAATCTTCTTGGTTACAGTGCCTTTTTAAAAAAGTTTTTAACCAAAAGCATAATGTTAAAAGCTTACAAGCGTTTGCTTTAGCCAATCATTAAAACTACAAAAGTACACCTTGCCCCTAACAATGCCTGCTTGTCATAGCTTTAAAACAATGGTTAAAGCTTCATGGTTAAAGTTCATTTTTCTATTATCCTGCTTACCATATTTTCTAAGGCCTATCTCCACACAGCTCAAAAATACAGCCTTAATGTTTCCTGTCCTTGTATGTCTGTATTCTTGAATTCTTCTACTCTGAGATCTGCCTTCACACAGCTTCTGAGAGCCTTATACCTCTCCTACTTCCCACACTTTCTTTCTGGAGGAGCTCTGGCCAGTGCTCAGCTGGAATTCCTCCACAGCCTCAGTTTCCCCAGTGGGAATGAGTTGGAAGCTGGCTGGGGTTTTGCTTTGTGCCATGGCAATGCACTTGGTGATCCCGAAATCCCTCACAGAGGGATGTGCATCCTCTGCTGCCAGTGCTGTGAGAAACCAAAGACAACAGATAAAGACCTGGGGGCAGAGAGGAGGTCAGCAAGGGACAAGAACACAGCCACTTTCACAGAAGCAAATGGCAAAAGGCTGGAGGGGAAAGCTTCCCTTTGATGTTTCAAAATGACCAAAGAAATCAGCGCTCAGCGCTCAGCGATCAACCTCCAGACAAGTTTGCTGCTGCCTTTTTGTGTTTTGAGCAAGCAGTTTTGCCCCCTCGACAAAGGAAGGGTGGAGCCAGCATTTATAAATGATTGTACATCAATGGTGAGAAGGGACTGCTGTAATCTGCAGATCAGAAGCTCTCTCAGGCAGATAAGGCAGTGCTGACACCTGTGGTATCACAGTTGCTATTTGTTGCCACAAATTCAATTATCTTGAATTTGTCATGTCAGGATGATGTTAAAAGTACTGCCAGACCTGAAGTCTGAATAGATTTACAGCATCAACAAATTTATGTTCAAAAAAGTCAGTCAAGTGACCTAAAATGAAGTGACTGTACTTCATATACATATGGAGGCTGGTTTTCTGTGATGAAAACAAAAAAAGAAGAAACAAATAAAAAGTGGGGTTTTTTTTCAGTTTTTAACAGGGACATTGCAAATTAGTAGAGTTTAAGTGTTAAGAGTGGAGAAAACCTATTGAGAATGGAGACAAAAAAGGGGAAAAAAAGTATATTTTAAAACTGAATCAATGAGAAAAGCCACAAAAGTAGATGATCTGTGCCAAGCTACCATGCACCAGAAAAAGTATGATATTAGTATCACCTCACTTGGGGTGAAAAACTTGATCATGAATTATGAAAAGAAGGTAAAAGATTGTAAAGAGTGGACTTTTACAGGAAAAAAAAAAAATGTTGAGGAAACCTAAGTAACAATTGATGAATGCTGTTGGTAGCAGCCCTGGTCCAGCAGTTCTGAAGGCATACTTTAATATAATTATTCCAGGGGCATCTGGAGCAGTAGTCAGGCAGGTTTGCTTAGAAACAGTTGAGGACTAACTCCCAAAATAATGCAAAATACAGTAAATTGAAGATAAAAATTGTTCAGCATTTATTTACCTGTGTCTTCTCCATTTAATGGTTTTAGTGGTTATGTTTCTACAGTTTCTGTACATCTACTTCCAATAACAACCCTTCCATCCCCAAATCACTGCTCCCTTAAGCAAGAAATATCTTAATTATTATTAATCTCAGCTTCTGAGGGAGAAATAAACATGCTGCCATCTCATTTGTTCTGTAGCTAAGTTATTGGTGCTGTGATTAAGATGTTAATTGATTTGGTGTGACAGCAGGCACGGAAGGCAGAGGTGCTCAGTCACAGAGCCACGGAGCCATGGGACATTGAGGGGCTGGAAGGGATCACCCAGCCTCAATTCCCTCTGCCACTGGCCTCACACCAGGCTGCCCAGAGCCTGGGTAAGAATCAGGATGACCTCTCCCTGCATCAGCTGAACAGGATGGACAGGATGGACAGGATGGACAGGATGGACAGGATGGACATGATGGACAGGATGGACACGATGGGTTTCATCCAAGGGTGGAGGACCTGGGCAGTTCCTGTGCAGGCTGCCAGCTCTGGGACATCCAGGGATGGCCCTGGTGCCCAGACAAAGGTGATTGCTGCAGCCACGTTCCAAAAAGCCCAAAAGGTCTGGGGAGGGGGAAGCTCCGGGCCGGCCAGCCCCGCTCGGTGCCGGGAAAACCGCGGAGCGCTCCCGGGCACGGGATGGAGGAGACGCCTTGGGAATGTCAGAGAGGGTTTAAATCCCTCCTGACCCACCTGATGTCCTGGGGAGAGACAACTGGAGGTGTCTGGGGGACAGCAGAAGGGGTCCTGTGCCTGGGCGCTGTCGCCTGTGGGAATCCAGAAGTGGAGAGACATTTTTCTGTTTGTCCTGTTCTCCAAAAAGGTATTAATCCTATTTGTCACTAAGAGAAAAGCTTCCAAATATCCCTGGGTAAACCAGGGTCTATAAAAAATTAAGTAGAAAGTAGAAGAATGTTTAGTATGCCACTGAAGTGAAAAATATAAATTTGAGAGTGTTTAATATATGGAGTAAAGAAACAAGGTGTGATTCTTAGCTCTCCTTCTTCCTTCTCCATGGTTCTGCAGTTTTTGGGAGCACAAAGAGTGATTGGTTGAAATTTAGTCGCAGTTTTATTTATGTAAGTAGATATAGAAAAATTATTTGTAAATATATAAGAACAATACACATGAATATAGTTAATTGGGTAAAAATGGATATAAAGATAAAACAGCCATGTGGTTTGGAGCTATTTTGTGCCATCAGAGCCCAAAGTGAGCCAGGTTGTAGTGATCTGAACTTGTGCAGAAAGTCTGGAGAGACCTGCCAGGGTTTGTGATAACATCCTAATAAACATGAGAAACAAGAGTCTAACAAGCTTTGGAGTTTTCTTCCTGACCCAGAGAAATGAAATAAACAGAACTCCCCGTGAAAGAGTATTCCAAAGGAGCCCAGCTCAGAGAAAACTGAGAAATCCAGGTGTGAGAAGTACAGCAGAAACAAAAAACAAAACAAAACAAAAGTTACATCGCTTGTCCCAAATAAAAACCAAGTTTGCAACTGAGAAGTCTCCTTTTCCCCTTTCTTTTTTTTTTCTAACTCTGCTGGTATAATTGTGATATTTAATACACTTGACTTGATGTGATTTTTCCTGGGAGAAGATACTTCAGTTTATTTACAGGTCATCTACCAATAATTCCAAGTGAAAGCAGAGATGAAAAAAAAAGCCCTCTCTGGGTTGTTTTTCAGAGAAAGCTTAGGAGGAAGCTCAATCCTCATTTGTACTTTGAAATTTTTAATTAAAAAAAAAAATCAAAGCAAAGCTGACTTTTGTAGTTGATAATTTGCTCTTTCATCAGGACCTCAATGCTCCAACACGATGGCAAATGACCCTGTGTCATTACAAATATCGTATTTTTCTTACTGGCAGGCCAGTCCCTATGAGAATAGAGGGAAATCTTCATTTAATGCATATGTTGCACTACCCATGTGCACTTTCAAGCATTTTGTTGTGGGCTTCCACAGAGTGTTGAATTGTATTTTCTGATTTAAATGGTGCTTGCTGTTTTCCAGAGAATTCTACTTTGTGTTCAGGATGTCACCATTAAAAGACAGGTGACAGAGGCATAATCTGGAGTCTGATCAGCCTGAGAGGAACAGACTTTGTGCACTTAGGTGCACCAGGACCAGAAGTTTAATTCTTAAATCTGTACTGAAGATGTAAAATTTTAATAAATTTGTTGGTGTTTGCAGTGTGTCATTACTTTTTTATTCTGCCTTTTACTCTGGAACCGTTTCACTGTGCGTGACTTAATTTCTGGGAAATTTGTGGGACTCTGCATTCTCCCTTTTCTTTCCTCTTGTTTCTGCTTTGAAGATGTGTGAAGATCTCAATATCTGGCATCGTTAAAATGCCAGTAAAAGCTGATTAAAATGCCTGCAGGTTGCAGAAAGCACCATAAATGGGGAGATCTCTTGGATGCCCTAGCACTGAAAAACCTGGGATGGGCTATTCATCTGTCAAAACCAAAACCTTGCAGATAGATCCTCATTTGGCAAATCATCCAGAGCTGGTACCAGCTCCTGATGTTGTATTTCACCCTGGTCTAAGCACCTGTCAGACTGCACTGAGCTGGCCTCTCAGGCACCAAGAAATCATCACCTGGCTAGAGCATGCTGGGACATTTTAATGTGCTTTTTTTATAGCTGTAAAACAGGTAATGACTTCAGTATGTAATAGGAAAGGGTTTTGGGTGGTTTTTTTTTGTATTTTTGGGGTGTTTTTTTGTTGTTATTATTATTTATTTTTTGTTTTTTTGTTTTGTTTTGCTTGTTTTTTTGGGTTTTTTTGTGGTTTTTTTTTTAAGCCAGTTGGCAAATTGCCATCTTACCCTTTTCCCCTTTGTCCCTGTGATTCTGCACTGGAAGCATGCTGCTTTCAGAGCAGACACCCTATCAAAAAGTGAGTGGGGCATCTCGCTGATCACAGCACCAAGGGTCACTGCCTGCAACGAGGAGACCGAGATTTATCTGGCATCATGGTTTGTAAAAATTTAATTTGACAGTCGCAGCACGTAACGAGGAAACTGAGAGGAACATTTTGAGCCTCACATCAAGACTGTTTTTAATTTTAAAGACAGGGATGTCCACTGGCTCCATGGGGGTTGGGATCTGGGAGGTTAATTTCAAATCCTCTCTCTAGAACAGGCTGCACACCTGAGCTTGGGCTCTTCACTTAAGTCAGGATTTTCTAAGGGCACAAGACAACTGAAAATCCCAGATGGATTTCTGGCAGCACAGCTGTTGTCACAGCTGGCTGGTCCCAGGTTATGCAGCTGTGCTGGATCAGAGCTGCTGGAACACAGGCAGGTGAGACCCCAGGAAAAGGTGTGGGTGAAGAGTTTGCTCTCACACCCTTATTAAAACACAGGTTTTCATCTTTCTCCACCTCTCACCCCTGAGTGGAAGATGCTGCAGCTGGGTCAGGGTGATCCCCAGGTCAGACAGGGGGAAGAATGAAATGGGAACAGTCCTACAAAGAAGAGCCACTGTGTACACTGGTGAATGAAAAATTTGGCAAGACACATTTTTCCCAGCTGCAATGGACACAGAACTTCTGTGAATCCAAAGCCAAGCCAGTCACAGACCCCACAATCCTTCCTCTGCCAGGTGTGAGCAGATTAATTCCCAGTGGAATTGCTTTAATGGCTGGGGTACCTCCACAGCAATTCAGAGACATTAGAGCTTAAAAAGAGCTATTTGTACATTTGTATAAAGGCAGGGTTAAACTCTTTGTTCAACCACTCCAGTTCTGTCTCTCCAGCTCCATTTGTTTCAGCCCACAGGTTTTTCATCATACCCGAGGGAGTGCTCTGTGGCATGATGCATTCCACTTCTAGGAGCTTATCCAGACACTTGGCTTAGATTATTCCTTGCTTAATTTTCATCTCATTAGTTTTGGTTGTTCTCCTTTGTGGTACCTGAGATATATCTTTCCTCTGCTTGGTTTTCATGTCCTTCAGCTATTTGTTAATGGTTATCTTGATGCCTTTAAAGCATTCCACAGCCAGACCATGTTTATTTAGATCTTTTCATCTTCCTTCATAAGTCAGTGCCTCCAGCCCACTTTAATCATATCAGTGGCTTTGCACTGACCTCTCTCAAATTTACAACTCTTCTCAATAATGAGAGTCTCAGGGCTAAACACAATTTTTTGAGAACAGCCATACACTGCGGGGAAATTATTTTACCTGTGATTTCAAGTGTGATGTATTTGCAGCTGCAAACCATATTTTTCCCCTGCAGTTTTGCATTGAAAGGTCTGTTTGCTGTCAAGATTACCTAATTTTCTGTAAGATGTCCACTTTTCCCCCCCCCTCCCTCAGATCCATACACACCATGAATGAGAAAAATGTTTCAGAGGAATGTGGAGATCAAGGAAACTGTCATGGGGCTCTCACCCAAATGGTGTGGAAATACATGGAGGGGTTTTTTTGTATTTTTACTCAAGAAGTCAGAAAAATGGACATAGCTGCTATATCTAAGCATCAGACTCAATGAATTGCCATCGCATTTAGGAGAGATGAGGAAGTGCAATTGCTGCACTCCTGGCAGTTTTTGGGTATTAGAATTTTTCACCCAAACTGGTGGTCTGGATGAAAGTCCTTGTCCACGCCAGGGGAGATGGGAGAATTCAGTGAACCTTGTAAGCCACCCTTATGAAAGGCTTCCACGGTGAAAATCAGCAATGTGAAAATTCAGTTCAATGTGACAAAGGAAAAAAGCCAGCAGAGGGTAGCAAACAATAAAATGATCAAGATGAGAGCCACAGAAGGTTCATTTCAGGATTGCTTTTAGTTAGGGGCATATCCTGAGCACGATCTCAAAGGAGTTCTGTTACATAGCAAAATGTTTGCTGCAGCTGAGAACATCAGTGATGCACATTTTTTATTTAGAAAGACACCCACACCAGCAGAGGGGTGAATGAAATGGAGATCTGGTTTGTCACTTAATGAGTTATGTGTTGTTGCTGTTGTTGTGAGCTCAACTTTTCTATTATTTCTGCCTTTCCCCATGGTGCAGATTTGTTGTCAGGGTTCCCTCAAGTTCCTGGGTAAACTATGCAGCATTTGTAATAGGAAAAATCCTGACTATGGCAAAAGTGGTAAGTGGAGAACAAATCATGCTCTGCAAAACTTCAGGCAGGATTATGGGGAAGAAATACTGTACTTCTTTAAGATTCAAGTCAAAACCCACATTCCTTGCTAACATGGCTCAGCAAGCATGCCCATTATTTTTAGCTCATTTTTTCCCTACAGATTAACTACTGCAATGATCACAGTGTATAACTTGTCATAAGAAGTACATGTTTCTCTTGAATACAGAATAGTGTCATAAATGTAGATGACAGAACATATAAATTATGGGTATGCTCACAATGTGATAAAATGTAAACCTCTTTTTTTTTTTTTTTTGGTGAAATATTAGATATTCAGTGCTCCATCCGGATTTTCTGAATATTTATCTCGTATCTGTCTTCATTTTGCTGCATCCTCCAGTGGAGTTGAGGTGGTGAACTAAAACACAGGAGTCACCCCAGATTTATTTAGTGTAAAAAAGGATATGACTGAAAGGAAAAGGGGACTGGATGTTTACTAGGTGAGTACTAGCAGCACAGACCGTCCTTTGATCTAGTTTTCATCTCTATTTCTAACAACATGGAGCAACTGGGTGTGACAAAAAAGGCCTTTAGAAATGCCATGTAAACTCGAACATTATAAATAGAAATAGTAACTCATAGTTTTTGGGTTCTCACCCCTGTTTGACTAATGAGTCATATGAATAATCAGCATTCAGTCTCGTGGTTTTTCTGTGGCTCAGTTTTTAGACTAAAAGAGAGTATCCTTTCTCTGTTTAAATATATGTATGTTTATCCACGATGATTTAGCCATGGCCAGAACTCTAATGTGGAAAATACTATCATAAAACATTAAGTTTTTCTTTTAATGAGCCTGGTTTTCTCGGAGGAAGTCTTCATTTTGTATGTGATTCCACTGCAATTAATAAAGCTTCAGATTCTAACCAGGATATAAATGGATGTCTGATTACTTATGTATTCAGAGCAGTTATTTCTAATTTAAAATATAGAATCTAATCATGCCACTTCCTTCATTTTTGGGAGCCCTTGCTCTTATGTTTTGCCATTCATCACTTTCTTTCAACTTCCTGCAGATGCACGGAGATAAAGAGATGGTGGATTTTTCTTTCATGTTTCCTTAATGCATTTTGATAGGTAGGGAGTAAAAAAATTGTCCTCCACATCAGTGTATGTAATAGTAAAATGATATTTTCAACCTCTGCTAGTCGAAAGAAAAAAATAATAACAAAAAAAAAAATCATCAATGAGTAAAGATTATGAGAATAGATATTTGATTGAGACAAAGCCTAAGTACCCAGGACTTTGACAGATGAAAAATGGAAGTCTCTGTGCAGAGTTAAAGAGTCACAGAGTAACCACAAACAATTCAGGTAGGTAAGCTGGTTGGTCACTTAGTTACCACCTTTGATCTCCTGCGATCCTCACCTGCCTCTCCCGGGGAGCTGCAGCCTCAGCATCGCTTTAAGGCTGTGACCTCTCCTGTAAAAGGTCTCCAGGCTTCTCAAGTTTTATCTCAGTGCCCACTAGAAGCCCTTTAAAGGATGCTGAAAGCCATCCAGCTCCTGTAGGCACTCATGTGCTGCTTATTGAAGTTTTTAGGGATCCCAATAATTATGGATAATGGCCCTACAGAAATTGCCAAAGTCAGAAGAAGATCCCAAAGGCTTTTAATCGAAGACTTATTGCCTTGATATAACTCTACAGGTTTTATGCCAGACAGAAAGTTAATCTGCATTTAACAATTATTGTGAAAAATATCCTTATGTGATGTATTTTTCCCCCCCTTTCCTCTTTTGGTCCAATTCCCGAGCAGCCAAGTGTCAGCTCTGATTGCAGGTGACACTTGCTGGCCATGAGGCCACTGTTTCGTCCTGCCAGCTGTGTCTAGCAGCAGCTCAGCATGGTAGGGTCCCACAGACACAGCATCATCCCAGCTTTTTGTTGTCATTTCAGCTCAGCTCAGCCTGGAAGGAAGTGACACTGAAGCCCATGGGATCTAATGCACCACCAGCACTGCAGAATTGCCACCCGGGACAACCACACGCAGCTCTCCTTTCAGACAGCCCCGGAACAAAAAGTGAAATAAATGAAGGTGGTTATGATCATCCTAGGCTAAGTCACACCAGCTTTTCACACACAGGCATCTTGGAAAAAAATCAGTGGGATATCCACACAGGAGCAAGGATACACTTGTTAAAAGAGAGATCAGATTGGCTGCGTGTGTTTATGAGAAACTAATCAAAGAGAATTGAGCTCTCTAGTCTTTCCAGGTACAAGCCTCCCTCTGAATTCAACAGGACCTGTCTGTGCACAAGAACAGCAAGATGTGGCCGTGATCCTCACAGTCTTCTGCCTAAACTGAAGCTGTCATAATCAGGTACTAAATAGGATCACTGAGAAGTGAATCTGAGTCTGCTGCCAGCCCATTACAAGTCAGTGTCTGATTGTTTCAGAAAGCACAAGCTCAACTGACAGAATTGCTTTGTGCTCAGATAATAAAACTGATGTCATTCTGTGCCATTTCTCCAGATTTATAGGAGCTCTGTGGGCAACTTAACAAAATTCAACCTGTTATTTTTAGAGAACATACAAATTGAGGCTCAGGACAAGTCTATGTTGTTCATGTTCAGCAATAACTTTTTATCTGAAAGAAGCACATTATTTACTAGCTCAAATATATTTTCAGCATCTGCTGCAGCTTTTCTTAAGTTACAGACTTTCTACTGACACTAAAAGAACTATTTGTCCATTTAATTGTTCCTTTGCAATGCTGAAGAATAATGTTTCAGGAGAGCTTTCCATGCAGCTTTCAATGCAGCTGTTTTGCCTTCTTTCTGCTTCTCCCCTTCTTTTCTGACTTACTCTTTGTCAGTGTCACAATTTATATATTCATGAAAGTATGAAAAGTGAGAATTGTCACTGTCATTGTTTTGTTCTCTCTTTCAAGAGCTGACACCTGTGATCTTAGTTTAGCAGCTAATTCATCACAACAACAATTATCTTAGCAGCGTTCACAATATGATTGGTAAAGATGTGTATGTCCACTGAAATACTTATATTATCCATTTCCTAAAGGCCTATAATGGCATGTAAATCCATGTTTTTTTGGTAGGAGGAGTGCAAGGAACAGCACTCACACTACAGTAATTATTTTCAGCTGTCAAGAACACTCAAATTTCCAGACTCCACAGGGTCTGGACGCTGGATTCATCCAGAATGAGCTTTGTACAGTGACACTGTCGCAGTTGCCTTGCCCTTGGTCCCTCCACCAGGAGTTCCACCGTGCTGCCTCTGAGTCTGTGACACCTTTGAGCAGCTCAATGTCTTCTCTCAGGGTGAGAAGGGACCTGTGGAACAAACCTTGTGCCATCCAGGGCGGGACACCTCCCACCCAGAGGCAGGGAGAGGAAAAAGGGGTGGGGTGGGGCTCGGAAATTTACCAGCAGTTTAAATTGGCTGTGCCCCACCCCAGGCCAGGGGTGGGAAAAGCAGCCTCCAGGAGCCCAGAAGCCACGCTCTGGTTGCTGCACCAGAGGAGAAATACTGGAGCCTTGATTCAGTGCTGCCCTGTAGCTTTTCATCCTCATTTGTTGCTGCAGCACAGTAAATCTGCACTGTACCGTGCCCTATCTGCACCAAATTAGGCAAGTACTGGTGCCAATGTGCCCTCAAGCTTAGAGAAAACAAATCAAGGTGCTGAAGGGAATGTTGCCACGAGATATCAGGGAGGCAAAGAATAATTGCATGCTGAATTGGAGTGATATTCCAGTGCTGTTATGAACAGAAGTGCAAGTGCATTAGGAATTCTTGGATGGGCTCCTTCTTTACCTCCTCATCTCCAGTAATCACTTTTTCCTGTACATGTGTACTCTCTCACACACGCTGTTTTCAGAGAAAATTTTCAGAAAGTCCAAACGCGAAACTTGAGTCATCCCTCAGTTTTGGGCTGAATTTGAACTTTTTACCTGGTAGTCAAAAAAACTGCCTGAATATACTGTCGCCTTGTTTCAGCCCATCGGGTTCCACAAAGGGACCATTTTTGTTAGAGGAGCATGAGCACACTGCGGTGGGATTAATCATAAACCTGGGCCTGCGAGTGTCTGTGCGTGTGAATGATGCTTTCTGTGAGCTGAGCTGCGACCAAGAACAAAGTCAAGGCCTGAGCCTCAGAAAGCAGCCTCTGTGCTCTCCTTTAAATGCCCTAATTCATCTCTGGGCAAAGGGGACTAGAACATACCAGGCGGGTCCCCTGAGGTACGCGGTGCCGTTTGCGTCGTGACGAACGCACAAGGCGAGGGCTTGTGTCAGACGTGCTGTGCCCTCCGCTGACAGCTCGGGAAAAGCGTCACACTCCCCCAACATTTCCTGCTTTCCCCGAGGATGATAAATATTTCACCTCCAAATGGCAAGGAGAGGAAGAATGGGGGGAAAAGCCCAGCAAAATCCCGTCCTTTCGCCTCGGTTCAAATCTTGAGTGAGAACTGGAAACGTGGAGAAAATTATCCTGTCTTGAACCATCAAGAAACTCCTGAGTTTCCAACCCATGGGGAAAGGGTTGTGGTGTGCTGTGGAGTAAAACTTCCTACCCTGTGATTCAGCCCTGCCTGCTTTGAGGGGCCACTCAACCACTGAGTGCCCTGAAAGGCAGCCCCAGGAAAATCAGCTCCAGTGGGCTTGGCTAGGGCTAAAATATCGTGCCATACTCAGTGTAAAATATTACTATTCTTATTCTTATTCTTATTCTTTCTGGCTATACCCTGAAAATGAGTCTTACACCAGTCCCTTAGACCCAGTAAAATACTACCAATTTTTGGCTTGCTGGAACAAATCAGCAAGCTTTTTAAGAAGTTTTTCTGAATAACAAAGTTTAGAAAACGTAAGAAGGTAGCACAGCCCCAGGGACATCTTTTGACACATTATTTTTGGAAGGTTCCCTAGTGTGTCACCACTTGTCCCTCTTCTTACACAGAACAATGAAGCTAGCAGATTTAAATCTGAATTCAAACCTTATAATTCGGACCAAGTTACATAAAATAAAGAGTTTCATCTCACCCCTTGCATAAGGGGGCTCTTTGTTGGCCTGGGTTGTGACCTGATTGTGCTGAATTGTGTGAGGAAAAGGCATCCTCCTTCACTAAACTGAGCTGTCAAAGCTGAGTGTTTGCTCTTGACAGCTCAGGTGTGTTGCCTGCTCTGGGAAGGTAAATGCAAAGTTGCTCCCCTGGTCTACCCTGCAGGCTGGAAGGAACCTAAGGCAGAAAACTGCCAGCCTCTGGCACTCCTTTTCAAGTCAAAACCTCGCTCCAGATGAAAAAGGAGAGATTTGTGTGTTTGTGATAGTTTCTTTAGTGCAGAAAGTATCGACTTCTATCACCTTGTAAGTGTGGGTTGTTTCCCAGCACCTCAGGTTTCATTATGCTCCGGAAGGTAATGATTATGTGACACTGTTCAGTGAACTTGGCTTCCAGGAGTTCAGTAATACTATCCCAAACATTACGAATTAATTTGATAGTTGATTAAAGCTGATGAGAATAAATCCATTTAAACTGCATATAGAGGTCATCTACTTTTCCAGATAGAGTGTGATGTGATTTTTGCAGCAGTTAATGGACATTTGTCATTGTGATTGAGTCTTCTGCATGAAGATGAGAATAATGGCCTAGAATAACACTCATTCTTGTTGATACTTGAATAGCCAGTCTCTTATTTCAGTTAAAGCCATAAGGAAATTAATTGGTAACAATCACATTTCTGGATTAACTTTTTGAGTCTGGGTTTGGCTCTTTTCAATTTTTTTTTTTTATTATTAAAGGTCACTTTTGCCTCCATGGCTTGAGCTCTCTTTTTTTTTTTTTGGAAAAATATGACCTTCATTATCAAAGCACTTGAAGAATGATGAATTAATTCTCACACTGTACTCCAAGGCTGACCAAATGTCCTTCAGGTTCAGGGGTCTTAAAGAATACTCAGCAAAGTTAAATTAATGCAGAACACCGCCCTGCTTTTAACGTCTGTTTATTCAGATTTTATATGATAAACTGTGCTCCTCAGGAACTCAGCTATACATTCCTAGTGAACAAAATTCCCCCAACACCAAATAAATACATGCTTCAGTCGCCATAGTTATAAAAGGCCTCTTCATAGCAGTCAGAAAACTCACACAGTCCCCACTGAAGGTAAGAAAAGCCAATTCACTCCAGGCTTGCGCCCACCCCACCCCAGTGAGAGGCAAAATAAAGGAAGCTGGCTTCTTACCTAAAGGATTAAGGAGTCAGAGCTCTCTGACTGTAGCAGGAGACAGCCTGTAGGTATTTTTAATTTACTTTGAACCATCTCCACTGCTATGAATTACAGGTGTGGAGCATGAGACAAGAGGCACATCTGAAACCACGTTTTAGAGGTTAGAAATCAACACCACAGGATCTGCCAGGGCTCATCCTGAAACAGTGGAGCCATGGCTAAAATACTGGACATTCTGCTCTACTTTTAGCTCTTCTTGATTTAGAATGTGTAATTTTAAGTCTATAAAGGGCTGAAAAATGAGCTCAAGGAGAGATACAGTCTGTTTCCATGCACTGAGATTAGCTGAAGTTATTTAAACCTCCCAAGACAGGTATTTCCCTTACACAGTGCAGTGGTTCTCTCTCTGAGAAGTGTCTAACTCTCCTTTAATGCAGGATACAACAGCCAGCATCCCATCTGAGAGTTTACTAATCACCCTTGAGCAGAGTAATTGGGTTTTACATCCTCTGCAAAATAATGCAGTGTTAATATAAAACATAATTTTAAAGCCTAGCTTTAAATTTGTGGTCTGCCTATAACCTTTGGAACCTTTTCTGCTGCTTGACAAGGTAGCTGCTTTGCCCTCACTTGATATTTGTGAATTTAGGATCCTCTGCCAAGCTGAACCCCTTCCTGGATTTTCTAATTTGATATAATTTTGAATTCTGACTTGGTCTTTGAAAGCATTTTCACCTACTAAGTGTAACATGACCTAGCTTTAGGCATAACTTAAAAAATAAACAAACAAATAAAGAAATAAATGACAGGGAGAGGGGGAAATCCCCAATGAAAATCAGGCTCACACTCGAGAGGAAAGTTTTGAGCAGGTCAGCTGGGTGATTGATTATATTGTTCCTTGGTGATTGACAAAGTAGGAAGCGGAGCCAGAACACAGGTGGAGCCACATGCACCTGTGAGAGGAGAGATGATATTCCCACACGGATGGAAAAGGAAAAAAAGTTTTAGAACACAAGCAGAGCAGCCAATATAATATCCCTGTATATATTCCCATGAATATATCCCATATCATCCCCATGAAAAAAACCCTTGTCAAAGGTTTGGAGCAAATTTAAACCTAGAAATAATCGAGGGGGTGATGCATGGTACATCTTTTATAAATAAGTGCTAGTGGGATTCACTACTCAGTGCTACCTTTTTAACCCCCCCCCTGCAGGAGACAGAACTTTAAAATCCTAATTCTTTGGTTCAAAGAGGTATTACAGGACATGAATTTCTTTTGTGAGTAGCTGTAAGGTTATGGCAGTGATTGCAGTGATGGGGAATTCACTACAGGCTGCTGCAGGAAGGTCCTCTGCCACAAGTCGCAGACAACCAATTAAATCAAAGTTCATCAGCCAAAGGTTACATCATAAAGCTCTCTTATCTTCACACACTGTAGGGATACAGCTGGAGTGGATTTCCCTTGGCTTTCTGCTGTTTTATATGATCTGAATTGTATTTTTGCCCTGAAAATATTACAGGATATTTAGTTTTCCTTGCATCATGGTTCATTTTTACTGCCACTGGCGCTGTGACAGGTATTGCCCCCTGCTGCAAACAGCAGTGTATTTTAGTCATGAATATTTGATTGCATATGGTGCCAGAATGAGGGAGAATGGGAAATTTCCTCATAGCAAGAATAGAATACCAACTCTAAACTGTAGGGAATTGGGCACATCCATTTTCAGGAGCTCAGGGTGTAAGCCTGATCCACTACTGCATCCTTGCAAAGGTCTCTGGGATTATATCACCGTAAGCCTTTGTGATGATAACAGAATCATGTGGGAGCAGTAAGATCTCCAGATGTTCGGGAATTCGTCTTTGAATCTTATCCTGCAGCTTTTGTTGCCTCTTTCTTCTCAGGCCTTTGTCATCACTGGTGGATTATCCTTTAAAGTTCTGTAGCTTCCACAGAAGCCTCAGCTGTAGGAAATGCCAGTCTTTGCCTTTCTGGATTTTCTGAAAAGAGGCTCTGGCAGAAATAGAAATGTGTTGCTGTTTCTAAAACAACAGGGACAATTATTCCTCTCGCCTTTCTGTCTCCCTGGCTCTACAGCCTCACCTGTCTTGTGAGAGTGGCTGTTCCTGCAAACAGCCCCAGGGCTCTGGAATAATCTCAGTTCCCAACCCAAATCTTCCTGATGGTTTTATTAAAGGTTGTTACCGGTGCTGGCCCACTCAGTCTCCAGCTGTTTCCTCCACACTGGAATGAAATGACAAAAGTATTTATTCTCTCTTATTAAGAGTTCTGCTTCCTCATTCCTTAGGCTCTGATTTGCATCAGTAACATGTGAATAAACCTTAAGAATTTATTTTAATTTTTTTCAGGTCTGTAGTTTCTGCACCTCTCCAGCTTCTTGTACCATCACGTGGTGAGCTAGAACATGGAATTATCAGTCAGCGAAATTTATTTTGGGATGCATAGGAAGAAGGGCTGTTTTTTCAGATGAGGAAGATTCCATATGCCAGATTTGCCCAGGTGCAGGAGCAGATGTACTGGTACAGCAGAGGGGACTCAAAAGGTGCAGATGGGAGACAAAGGGGCAGACAAAAAGACTAATGCAGAATTACTGCCATGGCCTTCTGGCCACTCAATTAGGTCCTTTTCCTTCTGCCCTCCTGCATAAGAGCTTTCAATTAACATTACTGCTACACACCTTAATTGCTGCATTCCTGGCTTCAGGCTGTTTTCCCCCAGCTTGCAGCTTCCTTAAAGTATGAAACTGTAATTTTATAAATGTGCAGTTTAGATATTCAGAGTGCAGCCCCTTCTTAAGGTGCAGAAGTTATAAACTTGTGAGCTTTCCTCAGAGTCCATTTATGTAACTTGCAAGCGCATAAAAATTGCTGATCTGAGTATGAAATGACCCTTTGTACTTGATAAGATTTACGACCCTCAAATTATAGGTGTTGAGCTAGGCAATAGCCCAGGTAATTAGTAGTATTTAAATAACTGATTAGACAAAGGAGGGTTTAACCCATTATCACTTAAAGCTTCCTTTGAAGTGCAGAATTGTTCCCTTGTGCTTATCCCGGCTTCTTGACAAAACTGAATGCAGTCACTCTGCTGTGTGGTGGCCTTTAAATGACTTATGCAGTTTTCTTTTTGTGAGTGGGACAGTATGACACATATTTTGATTACCTCTATTTTTTTTTTTTCACACCCACTGTGCAACTTATCTTACTGCATCTTCATTCTGCAAATAAGTGCAAAGTTATCTTAATTTTCTGGAGAAATTTATAAGGTTCTCTTCTTTTTCTATGTCTCTTTAAAGGAAAGTAAACTAAACTTACTGAGAATAACAGAATTGTTGCTGTCTGTGGACTCCTCTCTAATTTGGGTTTCTTTGTCTTTATCTAGTTCTGTAGTCCAGACTTTGAAAAATTGTACAATGATCCAGGATATATATTTCTCTTTTCTTCTGACACGTTGATCCTTGTGCCTTAGGAAGGCATTAACAATGCATGAAAAAGGAGTCATTACTCATAAGTAAGAGAAATAGTTGTTACAATTGGATTGTCTCAGTTTTAAATCAGTGTTTTGTATTATTGTTTGTAAATTCCCTTCTTAATCCCCTGCCATCAACAAAGCAACCAAAGGAACTGTTTTAGCATTTGTAAAAACTGCTTCAGGCCCCAAAATAGGAAAAATAATCTATGGAGTTTCTATTTACTGATAAGGCTGGAATATGGGTTTGAATCATGAAGAACAGATTGCTGAATATATTAAGCAGTGAAAGAGAACTTGCAGCTGGACCAGGTTTGCTAATGGATACTTCTGCAGCCTGTGGGAATAACTGCAGGTCCAAACAAGCATAAACATTAAGAGAAAAAAACACCTTCCAGAAAGGCAAAGAAGGTTAATGAGTTAGCCTTCCATTTTCTGGCTGCAGAGCAAAGTAATTAAAAGGTATCTAAGTGAATGTTATGAGCTGGTGTTCATTTCAAAGATGCAGAGATGATGTCAGCTACTGAATGGTGCATTAGTATAGGTGTGACCTGCTATTCTAATCAATTATCCCTTCCCCACAAACATGGGGAAAACACATTGATTTAATCTTGTGATTTTGTTTCTGTATACAGCCTAAATTGGTTTTGGCACCTTGAGCATGACAGTAATTTACTCTGCTAATACTGTGCTTCGTGGTCTCAGGTGGATTTGAATACTGCAATTTCCTCTTATGCTTCCCCCCTCCAGCCACCCAAAAAAAGTAAAAGAAAAAAAGAAATGAATGTTTTTACAGGTTACTCTTTTGGTCTCCGAATAATCACCTTGTAGATTTTCCATGTAGAAAGTGATTAAGATTTAGAAAGAATATTTATTCCATCTCTCCACTCTGTATACTGTAATTTGTGGAGTTTATATTGTAAATCTAGCCAGTAATCAGTGTAACAATGTGAGATTTTACATATCTCCTTCTTGAATTATCATACAGCTTTTGTCTTACAATTTGCTCCTACATGCAGATCTGGACCATTAGGATTCCTTTCCTGAAAAGTATTCCTTTAAGCCCCCATTAACTTTGTTTTTAATTTTCATGTATGTTTCCTTGTCATTTTATCAGTCACACTGAAACAAACGCCTTTATTCTGACATTCTCTATGACAGTTACATCACAGTGGCACCTTTTTGGTTTCACCCCTTTTCCTTCCAAATGTCATAATTTTAGGCTGTTTTAACCTACTTCTATCTTTGATAACTTTATTTAGGGATCACAGTAGTCCTTTTCTCCATCTGTCCATCTCATCCATATTGTAGTCAGAACTTGAAAAATAAAAAAGTTACTGGTGTCAGAATACTTTTTTAAGTTCTCCAATGATTTAAGCAGATCTAAATCTGTTTCATTTCAGAAATATTCTCTCTCTTATTGACACTGCACGTTTCATGGTTCTCAGCCAGAAAACCAAGTGAAATGTTGGTGATCATTTACCATCCACAGATGGGAAAGAAGTCAGCACAGAAGGTGAGAATGCTGGGATGCATCCCTCTCCTCTGCACACTTGGAGAGGCTGACAGAGCTTCAGCTGAGGTAAAATGCACATTCCTAAGGTGGTGTCCCCTGTGAAGCTTTGGTGGGCTGCACATATTTATAGGTGCATGGAAATGGGCAGACTTTCCCTACCCCCCTGAATCATTAGAAGGGAATGTGATCAATTTTCTTTTAATTTTTTTCCTTTTCCTTTTTTCTTTTTTTTTTTCCTTTTTTTCTTTTTTTTCTTCCCTTTTTTCTTCTCTTCTTCCCTTTTTTCTTCCCTTCTTTCTTCCCTTCCCTTCTTTCTTCCCTTCCCTTTCCCTTCCTTTTCTTTTTTTTCCTTTTCCCCCTTTTTTTTTCTTTTCTCTCTTCCTTCCTGTCTTTGTATTTCTCTTTGTCTTTCTCTCTCTCTCTCCTCTTGTCTCTGACATTAACAGTTCAATAAACCCCCACAAGTGGCTTTGCCATAGGGTCTCCTTTGCACCTTCACTTGGGCACAGCTGCTCCTGATCATTTCCTGGGTTTGCCCATCTTTTAAATGCCAATCTCACAGAGGCAGATCCAGCTTTTTAAATGGTTTAATAGCTTGTCAGTTCTCAGAGCTAGCCACCTCTTGGTTTTTGCTAGGCACAGAGGAAGCTCTCAGAAGCTTCTCTGTGAAAAATCATTTCTGTGGGTGGCTTCTTTCAACCTTACCTCACCAAATGTCAATTCATGCAAAACCAGCACAAACTGTTATTCCTATTCTCATATCATTGTCTGAGAGAGCCCTAATTTCAAAAGGATAATAATTGTGAGGGAGGGGGGTTGCATTTTAGCAGGCCCCTGTCTTTCAAACGA